>NW_017720535.1:0-36386 GCF_001865875.1 Lupinus angustifolius | reverse complement strand
AGAGCTTCACCAAATGGATGTAAAGATCGCTTTTCTGAATGGTGACTTAAACGAGAAAGTTTATATGAACCAACCCGAAGGGTTTGTGACCACAGGAAAGGAAAATTTGGTGTGTGAATTAAATAGGTCAATATATGGACTTAAACAAGCTTCCAGACAATGATACATAAAGTTCAATGATACCATTACGTCATATCGATTTGTGGAAAACACTGTTGACCAGTGTATCTACATGAAAGTTAGTGGAAGAAAGTTTATAATATTAGTCTTATATGTCGATGACATTTTGCTTGCAGCAAATGATAAAGGGTTGTTACATGATGTAAAGAAGTATCTCTCTAATAACTTTGAAATGAAGGATATGGGTGAGACATCCTATGTGATAGGAATAGAAATATTCCATGATAGATCACAAAGATTGTTGGGATTGTCTCAGAAAGGATATATCAATAAAGTGTTAGAGAGATTCAGAATGGAAAAGTGCTCCGCAGGGATAATTCCAATCCAGAAAGGGGACAAATTCAGTGAAAAGCAATGTCCAAGGAATGATTTGGAACGTAAGGAAATGGAATCTATTCCCTATGCATCAGTGGTTGGGAGTTTAATGTATGCTCAAACATGCACTTGACTGAATATCAGTTTTGCTGTTGGAATGTTAGGTCGATATCAAAGTAACCCCGAAATTGACCACTGGAAAGTTGCAAAGTAGGTTCTAAGATATTTGCAAGGCACTAAGGATCACATGCTCACGTATAGAAGGTCAGATCATCTTGAGGTGATCGGTTATTCGGGTTCAGACAATGCAGGATATATGGACTCAAGAAAATGTACATTTGAGTATATCTTCCTAATGGCTGGAGGAACCATTTCATGGAGAAGCGGTAGAGAGTCTACAATTGCTACGTCCACCATGGAAGTTGAGTTTGTGGCATGCTTTGAAGCCACAAATCATGCATTGTGGCTGCGAAACTTTACTTCAGGGCTTGGCATTATAGATAGTGTGGCTAGGCCGCTCAAGTTTTATTGTGATAATTCTGCAGTTGTCTTCTTCTCTAAGAATGGCAGGTATTCTATAGGTACTAAACATATGGATTTAAAGTTCCTGTCAGTTAAAGAAGAAGTACAAAAATAGAAAGTGTCTATAGAGCATATTAGTACCGATTTAATGGTAGCGAATTCGTTAACTAAAGGGTTGTCGCCCAAGATTTACATTGGCCATGTAGAAAGGATGGGCATTATAGATAAGTCCTTGTTAATGTGATTATACCTGATGTATATATACATATATGGATGTTTGCTCATTATTGCATGACACATTTGAATTCAATGAAAGCTTCATTTCCGTAATTAAAGTTTAAGTTATCTATATTACAGAATGTACTTGTATGGTTTTGATGAGATAACTTGGTGAGTCTTTGAAAGGTAGATGAAGACTCAAATTAAAGTGAGTTGGGTTGAGATGATTGCGATACATGGAATGGATCAGGTTGCCTCATATAATTTGTAACCGCCATGATTCAATTATTTCAGGTCAATTTAAAGGATGATGATTTGTAAGGTTCAATAAAAGAGCGCAAGTAAAGGTATGAATCTTCAAGTCATCACATGGACTAAGTGGGAGATTGTTAGATTAATTTAATAATCGATGTGGTCCATGTGCTTGAAAGTTATTAATCTGAATGAAAGTGCCTAATATGATGATGGTTGGCAATTAACTTATCAGATTAGTAGGGGGTTTTGTTAACTCCCTCCCCTCTTAATTCATGGGAAGTTTCCTATGTAACTCCTTAAAACACGCATTGGAATAAAAGAGGCAAAGTCCATTCTGATCAGTGTGAATTCATTTTTCTATCTTAAGAATAGAAACTAAAAGCAAGAATAAGATAGAGATCTTGGATTTGCATAAAGAAAGTCCAGTGCACTGTTATAGTGTGGAATGAAGGAAACTGAGTTCCTCATCATCAAGGAACTCATAAGGGGAAGGATGAGAGGTGATAATAAAAGGCAACCAGAAAGAACATCAGGAAAGAACACCAGAAAGAAAATAGCAATAGAACGAGGTATTCCTTAACTTTATGTTAATCAAATATAAATGTCATAATGTCAAGGTCCTAAATGAAAAAGGTTCTTATGAACCATTAAAGGCTCATGAAGTTTCTCTAAAATTATTAACAAAACATACCCACTCTTCTCTAAGCACCTTTCAATTTTCAAATTCAACAAACTAACCCTCTTTCTCCAAGAATTCAGTACATAATCCAGTGTATCAAATTGCCATGTGGTTAGTTCCATTTACCCATCTTTACCACAATTGTTGAAAATTGCAGAAAAAATTCAACCACAACTATAGTTGTAACATTAGAAACCACAATATTACCGCCACAATTTCAATCATGAAGTGCAATTTAAAAGTTAATTCTTAGTAACTAGTATACCATCACAGAGACACTCAATAATGAAAAGGCCTACTTATTCTTTTGATCCCGGAAAATCACATTTTTTTTTTGTCCCGAGGAAGATATTTTTTTACTAGTTCTTAAAATTTTAAAACGTATGGTTTTAATCCTATAGGTCATTATTAAGTGACATTATGGCTAAAGGATAATTTTCCAAGTTAAAAATAATTAATCCTAATACAAAATTACACGATTGAAATTCTCTATAGCACTAAAGAGGAGAATGTGTGTTTTTTTATTTTAAAGGTAAAATTGTCTTCTACTAACTCTGTAATAATAAAAAAGGTCATCAACGTCATCTATGGCCACATGTTAACTTCTCTTTCATTTTTCCCTCTAAAATGGATTTAATTTCTTCATGTGTACGTTCTCAAACTGTATATGTAATTTCCTTATCATAATAATATTTTAAATCCAATATTTCTTAATAATTTCAAAACAAAAAATACGTCATTGGTCTTTTATTTATTATGACTACACTTTATATTTCCTTTCTTTATTATAATATTATAATAATATTAAATCTATTATTGTATTTCTTAATAATTTTTAAACACAAAACATGTATTACTCTAAGAATTACTCTATTTTTACCTCATTAAAGTTTTATGGTATTTTTTCCACTAAATTTTAATATCACAATTCAGATTCTTTGGATTTAAATTTTTCCTTTTTATAATTGAAAAAATAAATTCAAAATTGGAGTTTTTTTTTGTAACTTTTAAATATTTTTTAGTAAAAAATACTCATATAGTATCACAATTTGATTTCCTTATTTTCATTAAAAAAACAAATTTGAAATTGAAAAAATCATTTCATTTTCTACAACTTTAAAAATATTTATTTTAAAAAAAATCATATAGTATCATGTTTTGATTTCCAATTTTTATTAAAAAAATTCAAATTCGAAATTGTCATCTATTTTTATTATATGTTTGAACTAGTTTAACTATAAATGAGAAGGATAGAAATGTAATTACATATATTATTTTCTTTGTTTAACTAGTCTGATCGGAATCGCAAAGCATGCATTAGAAATTAATTAGATACATGTGGCATGTGAAATTATCCCACACATAAAATAGTTAAGCCACACATCCATGAAGATAATAGGAAAAATAGTTTATCATGTAGAACTTGGAATAAGGAGAAATGGTATGAAGCATTTTTTAGAACATTATCACTCAGCAGAGCCACCAACCGAATCTCCACAGTGATGCACCCAGTGCTCTCAAGCTCACCAAATATTGATTGGGTTCTAATGTTTTGGGTTAGCATAAGCATTGAAGCAATTAATCAGAATAGTACATGTTAGTTGGTGTGAATACTCATTTTTATTCCATCCATAAAAAACTCAAAAACTAATTATTTTTTTAACATTAGAAATTTCATTCAAAAATATATATATCTAGGTTTTAATTATTTTTTGACTCAATAGCGAGGTTGTAACTCGTATTGCAACTTTGTCCTAGCTTCGAGCCGATAACTGGTCGCGGTCACTTATACTGCTTCCACTATCAATCAAAGTGGGAATAGGGTAAACAATCAATAAACAATCAATGTTGACTTTTCTGTTAATTCCACTTCGATTAAATTCAAACAATTTCTAACTTTTTTAATCCAACCAAATTACCAATTTTTAACCAGAATAGGTAGTCTTGATTTCTCTATTACACCTAGGGATACGTAGGAGCAGGATAAACGCTTGTCAGACACAAAAAATAAAAAAAAATTATTTTGTTTCAACAATTTAATTTAAATAAATCAAGGGTATTTAGTTCATGCAATTAGGTAGGATACCATTTAATTACGGGCATATGAGGTACTAATACCTTCATCGATTCGTAACCGACTTCTGAACTCAAACTCTGATATAAAAGACCATTTTATTCTTATTTGAGTTTAAATGAGTTTTCCACGTTTTAACCGCAAAAGACGTGATGGCGACTCCCAAAGAGATCGCGTAGCCAAAAATCTGGGCACAACAGTCATAAGTGTTAGGTATTCCAAATGTGAAGAAGATATGTCATATTGTGTAGAAGTCGATGAATTTGAAGAGACGGATGAACCTTATCGTTAATGCTTAATGTTTTGTGTCAAGATATACCTCTGAAAACTTTCTTATATATTTTTTTTACTTAACTTATTGATTAGTGATTCAAATAGCGGACTACATCACGTGATACGGTCGCAATATTGCGGTTGCTAGCAGTCATGATCGCATTACACTGCAATAGTAGTGTGATATTGAATCACAATGATGCGGTCGTATCAGACCGCAACGCTACCACATCGGATCTTGTTTAGGTCGAATTAGGCCGCATTGATTTCAAAATTGTTTTAATCACAAGATAATTCACTTCGCAATGACAGCAATTTGCATCGCAACAACCTCAATGACAGCAATTTGTATTACAACAACCTCAATGAGTGCAATTATAATAATCTTAACAGTAATCATGATTGTAACTATAATTTAAAACATTGCTATGGATAAATGCTAGAGACAAATGCTCGTAGAACAGACGACGTTTTGGAGCAAACAGCAGTGGTTAAACAAGTTCATCACATGGGACTTGTATGGGGAGACTCGAGGAGAAAAGGAAGTCGTAATGTGGAGGAAATTTTGATTTGGCAATAAAGGAAAACCCCGAGCCCAATTCTGTACCTGGATAGCACTAAACAACCGACTAGCAACTAAATCCCGCGTCATAACGTGGAATCCGCAAATTGACAGCAGATGTGCTTTCTGCAGCAATGATGAAACACAACAACACTTGTTTTTCGAGTGCCCTTATGCTGAACATATCTGGACGAAGGTATTGCACTGGATTGGGATACAACATGTACCTCAGGGATGGCGTGAAGAAGTGGACTAGATGTGTGCAAAAATAAAAGGTAAGAGCTGGAGAATGAATCTACTCAAATGCGCATTTGGTGAGACTGTCTATACCATATGGCTAGAGAGGAATGTTGTTATCTTCGAGGGAACAACTGCTAGTCAGAATTTAGACGGTAGAATAATTGAGAATGTAATAAATAGATGTTGGGAAGATATGAGCTTGCACAAACATTGTGCAGAGTTGATGATAGCTTAGCATAGAATTAGTTGTTTTGATTGGTTTTGTTGTGCCTGGATCATTGGATTGGCATGTACTTGAAATACAGTATTTTTTCAGTTCCAAAAAAATAAATGCTATAGACCACGAATGAAGATGAGTCCTGAATTTGAGTTGAATTGCAGTTGAAATCTAGTTAATTTATTAAACTACATTTGTTTGGTATCATTATGGTCTAACTTTGTTAATAGTGTAATATTTATGTATTGTCAAGCTTTATACAAAGTTAACGTATTATTTATCATTTGTTTGTATTTTTTTTTTTAAAACAATAATGATAAAATATAAATGGTATATGATATATTAATAATGTATAAAATTCTTATATTGTTTTTTTCTCTCTTTTGTTAAATGACTTGTAAGGATATATAATATTATTTAATTTTAATATAATAAGAGTTTACTATTATTTTATTACATTTATTTATGTATAAATAAGTGATAATTAACACATAAATAAATGATTAATAGTTAACAAATAGTGTAAAAAATCTCGTGAATGTATATATTAAACTGGTATTATATAATGCTGGGTAAAAAAAATTCCATTTGCTAAAAAAATTAAGGACAAAAGTTATAAAACAAATATTCTCCCTCTCAACATTACTTATTTACAACTTCTAGCTACAACGTTTCTTTTTAAAATAACAAATCCTTTTTTTCAGTTAATATACATTTTTCTATATTACTGGATAAGGTGAATGATTGAAATCATTACACTTGAATAATAAACCTATTTCATAATTTAATTTAGATTGATACACATTAAACTTTAATATGGTAAATTAATGGATTCTGTTTCATTAATATTAGTGAGTAGTCTAAATTTCATCCGATACTTAGAGAGGTTTGAAATTAAAATTATGACATATGACATATATTATTTTTTGATGGTTCAGATTTTAATTATTTTTAATTAAATAATATTAAAAATAATTAAATTTTATTTTTTTATATTTGGAGAGTCCAATAGTTCGAAGGATCATATCAAGTTACCAAGATACTCTTCTCCTACTATAGAAATTGGATAGACTTTTCAATGATATTTTTTTCTCCAATATTTCATTTACATCAGGAAAAGAGGCATGTCAGAATATTGACATTAGAAGCACTTGTTTTTGTATTTAATATTATTTTTTGTGATTCTTACTGTAAAGTTTAATTGAATTGAGTTTTGGCGGCTGGCGGCTCATCAGAATATATTTCATAAGTAGTTCTTATTGAAATACTTATATATTATCCACTAATAAGATTCATGTGTTTGCAAAACATTCAAATTCGCATTCTAATTAGATATGAGTTAGATCTTATCCATCCTTAATTTGCAAGTAATATTGTGACTATTGGTAACTCACATTGCATTGCAGAGAAATTTTAGCTGGGACATGATTTATATCTCTTTTTACGATTTGATATTAGTTTGTGTCATGATACATATTTAGAAGAATAATAATTAACTAGCAAAATGATACCCGTCATTTGTATAATGATGATACATTAACATAATAAAAACTATCAATATGTTGGTCTAATGATATAAAGTATCACTAGATTTCAATATCATCAAAAGTTTAAGAATTTAATACTTATAAGCAACATTTATTAGGAGGAACAACCATATACCTACCTATAATAGATTAATTCTTTGCTAAAAAAAGAAGTAAGATATACCCTTTATAATACAAAAAAAATATCAACATAATAAAAGCAAACTTTGGATGAGCTGGTCAAACGTGATGAAACAAAAGAAGTGGGAAAAAACATTAACTTCAAGAGGCTGGGGAAAGAGACTAAAAATTAAAAGACAAATTAATAGTTCTAGTTGCTTATAAGTTACTGAAATTATAGCTGGTACTCAATAAATATTGTACTGTGTCACAAATCATCAATAAGCATACTAATATTATCATATGCCAAAAAGTTTGCTTTACCCATGAAATTGAAAACACATTAGTGGGTCTTCAATAACACTAACAACCCAACAAAGATGAAAATTGATCCACTAAGGTTGGGAACTTGGAAATGGTGACTTGAAAATCAATATATTTGCCATGAACTTAGTGCAAATTCATTCACCCACTTTCACTTGATCCAATATTTATATTTTCTGGCTGTATGACACTAATATGCAAGTTTGCAACTTGATAGTAAGCATGCTTTTACATTGTGTTGTTGGGGTATGCTTGCAACCATATTATTATTAGAAAAAAGATCTTCTTTCTCTAATTCATATAGCTAAGATATGAAGTAAGTTTTTTTCTCCCGTACTATTATTTTATTCATGCATAGTGACTGCAAATATTATTACTTCAGGAGTTTCAATAATGATTTCTCGGACAATATTTTTCTATAATTATGATAAATATAATATAATTATAATCATAATTGTAATTGTAATCCTGATTTTTTTTATGTTAAAAATTGTATTCCAATTCCTTTCGGAGTACGTGATTGTCTCTCCCAACAAATGTTATTCATATGAATCAAACTTTTGATTTTTTGATCGTTCTAAGAATCTAATGAGATTTTATACCACTTGATCAACATTTTTAGTAATTGAAATCCAGATTTAAAACGGATAGTAATGTCTAACCTTCCAACTTTTACCATAAAATTTTATTTTCCCCCTTATGTAATTAAATATTCTCATTTGAAACATTATTTCATGAGAAACCATTACCAAAGCAATGTTGATATTCTAAATACTCATTATTCACTTTCTCTCCCTTGTACAATACTTAACCAACTAACACCACTACAGCACCAAACAACTCCTTTGTTGATCAAAAACTCTGTCCTTCCCCTTAAAGAAACAGAAAGCCAAATGCAATAATGATCAAGTTAAAAGAGACACTAAAGTTGGTGATATAAGGACTTAACTTATTAAATGCTACTCTCACCCCCTCCATTTCTATTCAAAATTCAATTTGACACCCTTGTGGCCTTCTTTTTAAACATTATTATTACTTTTTCTTTCCATTGGTCTACTTTTAGTTCCAAATTTTCAAGTTAAAGAAATATAAAGGCTTGAGGTGATGGAAGCAATAAAAAGGTAGAGAAAGATTTACTTTGAGTTGTGGAAATTAGCTAAGGAGATTCAAAATGAGCACAGCAAGATTCATTAAGTGTGTTACTGTTGGAGATGGAGCTGTTGGAAAAACTTGTATGCTCATTTCTTATACCAGCAACACATTCCCCACGGTATGTGACAACAAATGGTGTTTAAATTTATTGAACTTGTACATTTATGTTGTGTTTGGCTTAAAAAAATCACTTTTTTCTCACTGGGTAAAATCACAGGATTATGTGCCTACAGTTTTTGACAACTTCAGTGCAAATGTGGTGGTTGATGGCAGCATAGTTAACCTAGGATTATGGGACACTGCTGGTGAGTATTTTCTATACAAGTTTCTATGCTATTCTTTGAGGCATCCACTGATCCACCCAGAAGTTGTATCGTAATTAGCATAGTAGTGAAAATAAGGCTTCTGTCACTCGAACCGGATAATCTTGAAATTTAACTCCTTACTTGCTCAGAGTTACAACAAACAAACATTTATCTCACTAGCTAGGGTCTGCTATTGCTATTACTCAAAGCTACGATTATATTATTATTCCATAATCCATACTTCAATCATTTATTGTATCTGAATGAAATCAGGACAGGAGGATTATAACAGGCTTAGGCCTTTGAGCTATAGAGGTGCAGATGTATTCTTGCTGGCATTTTCCCTCCTCAGCAGAGCCAGCTATGAAAATATCTCTAAAAAGGTTTTGATGATATCCTATATTTACATTATATATTATAAAAATAACATAACATCTTATATTAATCTATGATATAGTCTATAGTTCCATCCAATAGATTTTTGATAATGGGTCAATTTTATGCAGTGGATTTCTGAACTGAGACATTATGCCCCAACTGTGCCAATAGTACTTGTGGGAACCAAACTTGGTATAAGCTAAAACACTAATCTAGTTGAAATTTTGATTCACTTAAGATACAAATTTATCTGCAGTGCCTTCAATAGTTATGGAATCTTCATTATAATTGTCTCAGATTTGCGCGAAGACAGACAGTATTTGATTGATCATCCTCAAGCCACACCTATCACTACTGCACAGGCAAGGCCCAAATTCACTTTCTAACAAATGTTGTTTTCTTGTTGAAGGCATAATTTTTTTTGTTATATTTTGTTTTCATATATACTTAAGTCCTATAAAATCTTGGCAGGGAGAAGAACTGAAGAAGGCAATTGGTGCTGCTCTATACCTAGAGTGCAGCTCAAAGACTCAACAGGTTCGGATATTTTTAATTGTATTGCTTATAGTATAGTATAGCCCTGGATTTGGTTATTATGGCCGTGGATTGTGTCTGTGGTAGGATCAACTATTTTGTTATTAAAAATATATTTTTGAATCTGATGTAGCCCAGATATAGTTCCATTGCTACCCGATGTGACCGTATCATTGTGATTCAATGTCACATCATAATTCGGTTTGATGCGGTTGCAACGATTAATGCAACCATACTATTGTGCCCATCACGTGATGCAATCAACAATTTGAATTAATGGTATAGCCAAACAAGCTTTTATATTTGTCTAAATCCAGTTGCAGTAGAAGAGTCCTTTACAGAAATTAAGCTGCTAAAGAGATTGTAATAGTGAAGTAGTTCCAATTAAAAATACAAGATTAGCCACTTTAGATTATAACACCGAACTAAATATCATTCTGCCTCAGCTTAATCTTTAGTCTTTGTTGCAAAATTTCAGAATGTGAAGGCTGTGTTTGATGCTGCAATCAAGGTTGTTTTGCAGCCACCAAAGCCAAAGAAAAAGCGAAAGAAGTCCAGATCATGCTTTTTCCTCTAATTGGTGTTTATGATTGATTCTCATCCTGTAACATTTGAATCTTTCTTCATAAGATTTTTTTTCTTTCTATATTTGATTGCACATTCCCATGCGATTTTTTGAACATATGTACTTCAAACTCTTCACTTTTTTTGTTGGTGGAGTCTAAATGATATTCCAATGTCTCTGCTGGATACAAGAGTGTACTCAATTCAAGATAATTTTTGTTGTAAGAGAAGTATAATATCATTAGTCATCACTTTTATGTTGCTCTACATCTTCTTTAATTTTTATTAGGGTTTGTTTGCGATTTTTAGTAGGGTTTATTTGCGAGTTCGGTTTTGGAGCGGAATGAATTGAAAGGAAAGGCTTCAGAGTCATTTTAGAGTCATCTCACGTATTTTATGTGGCTTCAGAATCATCCCACAAGTGTATTTTATGGCTTTAGAGTCTTTCTTTTATCTTACTTCTCCTCCAAAACTCAAGTTGCAAACAAACCCTTATAGATGTTCTCTTTGTAATGATTAAGATTCCTTCCATGATTCTAATCATTAAAGGGGATTCAAAGGTTATGCAGCTAGAAACATTGTTGATTATGAACTCACATACACTACAATGACACCATGATTTATGACAAACGCTTGTGATGTCTTAAATCCCGGACGAAAAAAATATACCAGTGTGTTATATAGATTGCACCTTTGAAGTGTTAGAATTTAGTTGCAAAACAAAGGATTTCTTAATTGGACCCTAGCTATGTAGTAATATACTATCTTAGCAGTGACATTAAACAATACAGTTGAATTAAGAAACATTTGGATAAGGATTCTCTGAAATTTCTCCAAGGATCAGGCCTTTAGAGTAAACTATTGATAGAGATCACTACTCAACCTTAACATATTAGCGCCTGTAGCTCAGTGGATAGAGCGTCTGTTTCCTAAGCAGAAAGTCGTAGGTTCGACCCCTACCTGGCGCGTAGATTGAATTTTAGCAAGATGAATTTTTAAAAGATGGGATTTATTAATGGATAAAGTAGTGTTTATGTACATGTCACATTCTTCCATTGTCAGCCATCATTTAGGAGTGAAAGACTTCACAAACGACAATTAGGAAAGTCAATCATATACACAATAATTTTTCGCAAAGCAACCATATTGCCCACTAAGTTTGTAAGGAAGGATTAATTGACAACCTTAGTTTGTCCGTACGTTAGAATGGAATGATTTTGTTCCTTGTTGTTAAAACATTTTTGGCCAAAAGTAACAAAGTTGGGGTACACATTTGTTGTCCCATGCTTTGTGTCTAATTCTCTATTTCAAGCTAATGATATATTACTATATGAATAAAAGAAAAAATTAAAAAACAACATTCTAATTGATCCGATATAAGAAATGAAACACCTTCGAGAACATGTCCCTACCATTATTAAGATGGACAAAGATCATCTCTCATAACCTCCATGTCCTCATATCCCAAACCACTCAAACTTCATAAAATAATATTAAAATATTAATTTTTGTTTTTGTAAATTTTCTTTTAAAATAATGAAGCTTTTTGATTGACTTGAGATACTAAATATGAAAATAGGAACACATGATCTCATCCTACTAACATGCCTAAGTAACCCGTTAGATCTTGATCAAACCGACAACAAACTCCATGAAAATATCCCTTGTTGAGTATTTTTGGTTGGCAAATGTTACAAATATGAGCTTATAGTACAAATGAAGAGGATAATTAAAGTTCAAACCACTTGAGTGATTAAACTAACCTGAGTTGGCATAAAAATATCTTCTTTATTGGCATACACAACTTAGGAAAAAGAAAAGACAAATCAACCATTTAGGAGGCTTACCCTTTTTTTATTTTTTTAAAATTCTCTATGCCCTCTAATCTTTATTTTATTAATAATTTTAGGAATGTGGCCCTTGATCTTCACCGGGAGAAAAGTAAAAGAAATAAGTAAATCACCTTTAATGTATTAATTTTATTATTTAAAATATATTAATTGTTATATAAAGTTTCTACACATATTACAACATCAATAACCAACGGGCGTTGGTTCAAGTGGTACATGCTTGATTCCCCTTAAGCAAGAACCCGGGTTCAAGTCTTGTGGATGAAAAAAATGTCCGTTGAGAGAATTAGCACCACTTACCTGTGGATATGCCCGGCTCGGACAGGATTGCCTCCAGTGTAATAAAATTAAATAAAAACATCAATATTTAATATATTAATTTTATTGTTTAATTTTATAAGAATCCATATGAGTACTCTTTTCTATATCAATTATGATTAAATTGATGCAAAGTTGAAAGGAATTATACAAGAGAGTGGACAATTATTCTTAGTTATGTCTCATTTTTTGTCTCATATTAATTATATATTGTGATGTGGATAAAAGAAAAATTTTAAAAAGAAAAATAGCATTATGGTATTATGGTATGATATAGAGAATGAGACACCATGATCTCTACCTTGACATGAGGTATAAACTTTGAATGCTTCTCCATCTTTAGCACCCGCCAACAGACGCCTAGTTTCCTTCCCCTTATACGCCATGTACCTTATTTTAATCTTACTACCTTTAAGCTCAGAAACTGAAAGCCTGATAAAAACACTTTCAAAACCAACCATTGAGTTTCATTGAATTTTAGTAACACTCCCAAAACTAAAATCCATAGGTTGATTCATTAAATGGGTGAGGACTATGACTACTTGTTCAAGGTGGTGTTGGTTGGAGACTCTGGTGTAGGCAAATCCAACCTCTTGTCTCGATTCACCAGAAATGAGTTCAGCTCGGAAACAAGGTCCACCATTGGCGTTGAGTTCGCCACCCGCACTATTCAAATTGATGACAAGGTTATCAAGGCTCAAATATGGGACACTGCCGGTCAAGAAAGGTGGTTTCTTTCTCCTCTATAACTCAAGTTGTTTATTCTCTTTTCTATAAATCCATGGTTTTCTTATGGCTCATTTGAAAGTGGGAAATGCACCCATGTGAGGGTTCAGTTTAACGTTAATTATGTGGAAATGTGATTTCAGCTACTCATTTGAATAACTTTGTTCCAAGTGGAATTTGTTCCCGAAACCTAATTGATCATTGATGAGAACTTTATGGATCTTGTACAATAAAGGATTCTCATCTTTATTTTGTTCTGAATATTCCACTAAAGAAAAAATATATTGTGTTTGAATAAATATAATGGAGAGTGGGTCAATAAGGACAATGTTTTTGGCTAAAAATTTCATATTATTTAGAAAACCTAGGTTTACACTTTTTTTTCTTTCTCCTTAGCTATGGTTTTCAGATCATATTTCTTTGGTTTCAAGTGGGTAAAGTTGATTTTAGTTTTTTTTCTTCATTTCAGCAAGTTAACATAGTTAATATAAAGAATATTTTGTTGGAATAATCTAACTCTTCTATTAGTGAAATGGAATGGGGTGTTATTTTTGCTATATAAAATGGGCTAGAGTGTTATTTCAGTAAAACTAAAGGAGGCTTAGTGCAACTTACCCTAAAAATTATCAGCAGGTATCACGAGCTATTGTCCAAATAAATTATACAAATAATGCTGTTTTTTTATCATGGTTTTGTTAGTAGGATTACGTGATTTCAATACGATTTTGTGTTTTGCCTCTTCTACTTAATTAGTATAATTCGTCTACTTTTGGAAGAACAACTTAATCACCAATGGATGGGTTAGCAACATCATATATATGATATATCTGCTTCTGTTGAAAAACTTAAGATAAAAGAAAACTTTCTGTTGAAAAACTTATCTCTACAACGAATATTGACAAAAGAAATTAGTTCTGATAATCCTGCCATGAAGTTTTTGGTGAGGTCTTAATTTAAGAAAAGTAAAAAAGCAACAATGTAATAAAATAAAATAAAAACTTGTGATGTATCACATTTAAAAGATAAATATATTTATGTTTTTTGTGTTATTATTTATGATTAAATTTTTAATGATTAGTCAAAATTTTATTGGTTATCTCCACGTATATACGTCTCCACACAAATCTTTCTCATAGAATAAATGCTTAAAAATTTATTAATAAAAAATGCTTAAAAAGTTTAATAAAATTGTCGAATATGTTTATCATTTCAAACACATTTTAGTTGATAACTACCTGTTATATTAGTCAATTTTACTCTTATCTTGTTGCACTCAACAGGGTTTATGTGTAGCATATTTTTTGAAATATAAGGGAGACCTGTGTAGATTTTTTAAAAATAGAAGTGGGTATGTATCTGAAGGGATAAGAATCTGCTATCCCCACCATGTTCTCAACCACGTTTCTGACCAATTACAATAAAGTAAAATTGACAAAATTATGATTATTTAATTTTTTTAACTGACGTGGCATAATATGATTGGTCTGGGACAGAGTTTGGGACAATAGATCATTGTCCATATGTGAAGATCAAGGTAATAAATAGAAAGGATGTTGAAGTATTTTAATATTAGATGGTAGAAGAGAAAAGGTGAGGTTGACTATATAACTTCTTGCTTGTTTTATATTATCCATACACTCCTTTGAAATGAATTGAGCCAGAGCTCTAGAACAGTTGACCCCATATTAGTTCCAATTTGATCAGAACTTAAAGAAGTGCATGGTTAGCTCCATGTGAAGTGTTGGTAAATGTTACAACTATGAAACTTGTAATTTAATAAAAGCTTCTGTTCAGTTTCACTTGCCAATGAGAATATGGGGTGGTAAGGGAAAGGAATAGAAATCATATATCTCAAATCATGTCTCATATGTTGTCTCACATCAATGAATATATGTTATATCAATTAAAAAAATTAAACATTCATTATTATTTTTGTTTCATTATCATTGACACGAAATAGCGTATGAGACATGATATGAGACAACTAATCTCCGTTCATGGGAGAGAGAATAGAAAATAAGCATGTACAAAGTTCCAATTATCATATTCACAACATAGCTGTTCTTCTAGTCTATGCGTGCTTATAAACTTGCATTGTATTTTTCATCTAGAAAATGAGTACATAACACCTATCAAAACATGATACATTATACTCACTCCAAAGTTTTATATTTACCAGTCTCATTTTTGTTATTCACCACAGGTATCGTGCAATCACAAGTGCTTATTATCGAGGAGCTGCTGGTGCATTGCTTGTGTACGATGTTAGCAAACACATAACATTTGAAAACGTAGAGAGATGGTTGAACGAGCTAAGGTATCACACAGATGCAAACACTGTAATCATGCTAGTTGGAAACAAGGCAGATCTTCGCCGATTGCGTGCTGTGGCAACCGATGAAGCCGCAACATTGGCCGAGAGGGAGAATACTTATTTTATAGAAACCTCAGCACTTGAGTCCTTGAATGTGAACAATGCATTCACAGAAGTGCTCACTCAGATATACCATGTTGTTAGTAGGAAGGCTCTTGATGTTAGGGAGGATCCTTCAGCATTGGCCAAGGGGCAGAAAATTAATGTTGGCTGTGGAGATAATGTCTCAGTGGTTAAAGAGAGTGGATGCTGCTCGTAGTTTGAAATTTTGAAGGTAAAAGAAAGGTTTTAACTAGACATTTTGCTTTTTTGCCAATAAGGGTGATAAGAATTAAGGGAAAATAGGAATTTGGTAAGTATATACTTAATCCAAAAATGTGTACTTGACTCCTTAAGGTGAGATGAATCCCCATTTTTAGTTGTAGTTACCAACATAGTTTCAATATATCCTACACTACTACAAAAAATATCAATTAAGTATTCATGAATTTCATGTTACTAACCACCCGAACCACCCTTATTTGCCATCACCACCAATATCAGCCACTCACCACCACCCCGCCATTAAATTCTTCCTCGGTTATTTTCAGATGTTGTTAGCAACAACAAGCATTTCACCAATGGCCACAACCATTGCCATTCGTCACCATCACCAGTTCACCACCACTCTCCTCTCCCCACAACTCCTTCCATCTCCATCCCCAAAACTCGGAACCATCGCCATCCAGCCCAACAACAACCCAACATGACTCTGCTCTAATCGGCCACCACCATAAACCCTCCACATAGCAGTACTTGTTAATCAAAACATTGCTTCCCATGTGCTCTTGTTAATATATTTTTTTATTTATTGAAAAAGAATCATTGCTGCTGAAGAATTTATAAATGACTTTAGAGCATAAAGTAATTCAATTACATCAAAACCAGATGAAACTTGAAAGCAATCGAGATGTTAACTAGTTACATCAAGTACCTTAGTTGACAAAGATTAAAAATGGTAATCAAAATGGCAGACAATGGAACAATTTAGAAACTGAGTTGAATATTGTTAAAACAATTCTAGGCACTGAAAAGGCCAAGCCAGTGTCTAACAAATGAACAAGACTTGGCAGAAGTAATAACAGACAAATTGTGACAAGCCAAATACAACTGAAAGTAAAAATGATTAGATCACCTTCCAAACAACTTCAGAAGAATGAAAAACAGTTTAGCTGGGAATACAAATACATATATGTTGATTCTACACTCTATTGGCACATCGTAAAAGAGTGGCAAACACTAACAGAAGAACTAAAGATTTAAAACAGTAACAAAAAATTTCATTACAAATTCGGATGTTAGGTGTTGAAAAGCTGTCACCTTGGTTGGTCAGGTTTCCTGTTCTATGATTTTCAGATGCCATCATATGAAAATTGATGCCAGTTCCAGAGTGATAAAGGATGCATCATGCAGTGTATTGGCATAGAGAACTCATCTCTTTAGCAAAATGCATAGATCTTCATCCCCCAGGAAAGAAGTCAAAATCATAATCATTCTGTACATGTAAAGAGACATTTTTTCACAGTCATGCACATGCCAAGTATAATCACTTTTATTTTACGATAACTGGCAAAAATTTACGAGGAAAAAAGTAATTTCATGCACATATTGGGTATACAGAGAAATGACAAGTTGAAAATGGCAAATTGACAATATTTTTTTAGAAGATGCATCCAGTCATCTGCTTTATTCTTTAAGGATAGCTTTTCTTCAGGCTAACCTAGTTTCACTATCCCTATAACCCTCGAGTTACCTCATCTATCCTGAACATGAAGAAACTGAAAAACATCAAGGACAAAAGGTTGGGTTTTCTATGCAGATTATTCTCCAAGAACCACAGTATGATTTATGTATTCTTCTTCTGAAGAAATTTGACTCTGATCTCCTCAACATATACAATATAACTAAATTAATTTAGTCCCTAAATTCATAGCCAAAGAAAGTCATCCTCCTGCTCTGCTTTATTTTAATTAAAAAAACAAGTTAAGAATTTGGAAGGCCCCTTTTCTTTTACTATTTCTGAATAACCAAAGAAAAGCAATAGCAAACATGGAAAGTGCAATTTATTGCTACCAAAAATAGTCAATGGGATTAACAGACATTTATTCAACATTACTCCTTAACATTGGAAGTTGCAGCTCAACTCTAGCTAATCATAATATCCTTGGTATCCACAGATCACTATGGACTCGTATTAATCCAAGTCAAGCCGAGAAGAGTCATTAATAAAACAAAGCTCTCATGGTTCCTATTTTTAACCCATAAAATCGAATATGTAACATTTATTACGGTTGTTAGTGAGTTGGTTTACTTGGTGGTTGCCTGGTTGGAAGGCAACAGAGGAAGGGAAAAACTTCGGAGGCTCGGACCTATGAAATACATTTGTGAGATGACTAAGTCCTTTCTCTTATTTCCCCTCTAAAAACCAACTCGCAAACTAGCCCTTGAGTTCTAGAGGGGGGAGAATGGAAATGAAAAGCTTCATAGCCACGAAATACACTATTGTTATGGTTCTAAAGTCTTTCCTTTCTTTTTCTTCCCCTCCAAAACTCAATTCGCAACCTTAGCGCACCGACCAATTGGTTTGCAGTTATGATTTATACTTCAATGGAGTACTTATCTTATGAATAATGAATGATTTATACTTCAATGGAGTACTTATCTTATGAATAACGATTTATACTTTCTTCAACCAAAAAAATTGAATTTATGATTTAAGATTGCTTATTGCCACATGTGTCGGTGCAACCTATCACAATCACGTTGCATTAAAATTCATAAAAGGACAACCAAAAATAATCACAAATCTTAATGACATGCATGTTTGGAAAATATACCAGCTGAAATAATGCATTTTATTTTAGGCCGCTTTGGACATAAAATAAACGAATCCAAACAATTCACAATTCAAATCCATAAATATATTAATTTTGGAGAAAACATACCATCCACTAGAATTTGGTCGACTTCCACTAGATCCGGGGCGACCCAATATCCCAACATCTGAGCCACCATTTCTCTTCATCCTATCATGCCCACCCGATTTAGGCCTCCCCCCTTCCCCATACCGAACCGGAGACCCAACAGCACCCTGCCTCCTGGGCCGAACCATTTCAGGCCCAGGACCCTCCTCCCGCCGCACATAACCAGGCCGAAGATGTGGCGGCACGAACTTATCCGGTTTCGGAGAAATCAACGGCAAGTCCTTGTCCTTTTCATTATTCACAACATGGGTCGGAATCAACGACCCGGTTGGTGTTCCGGTTCGGCCCAATGGACGAAGCGAGATCGCATCAGGTCCCGCTTCAGACCGGGTTCGATCTGGGTCTTGTTTGATCTGATTAGCATGTTGTTGGGTCTGTGACGGTGAAGGTGATGTTAACGGCGGGTGAATATGAGGGGTAACGGGTTTGGGTGTGGGTCGGGTTAGAACGAGGATCTTACCATGTTTGTTTTGTGAAGAGACAGCAGAATAAGAAGGTGAAGAGAAAGAAGAAGAAGAGAGGGATGGGTTCCTTGAAGTGTTGTTGTTGTTGGTGTTAGAATTTGTGTTATTGTTGGTTCCGGTTTTGTCATAGATGTGGTTGAAGTTAATAGAGGTATATTTTTTTGCCATTCACCGAAATTACTAGTTTTCAGAATGGAGGGAAAAGTAGAGGGATGGAAAAGTGGGATCTTGATTATTTGTTAAGCTTCTTCAAGGATTGAAAAAAAAATGGCTTAAACGAGAGATAGAAACATAGGAAGGAGATTGAGTTGTGGTTGCCAAATTTTGATTTGCTACTTGAGTAGGAATTACAGATATGAACAGAGTGGGCTTGATATAAGGCTTATTTTAAGATGAGCCCAAGACCCATTTAGAAGGTTGAATTTTGGGCTCATTTTTTTGCCACCAGCTCAACTCATCATTGCAATGACTCATGCTTTTGTGATGATGGATAGCAATTTCATCATGTATTTGGGGATCCATTGAGGACAACTCCAAGAGCAATTATTATGTAGTTTGGGATCCATTATTTCAAACACATTCATGATATGTATTCATGAATAATTTTAATTGACTAATGCACTTTTAATTGTTTAGACGGGTCCCTGATTAATCTAGTCATTCAACAGTGAAGACCATGAGAAATGGGAAATTTTACTGCAGGGATGGGCGACAAATCCACTCAACACTTGGAGGAAGGGGAGGAAGATTAAAACCCTAATATTGTGAACAAGGATCTTCTCTAGTACTCATAAGAAAAGTTCTTATTTTTCCTTTTATTTTCAATAACAAACATGTTATTTCATTATATATAGAATGATAAAAATATTTTACCACATTATTTTTGTATTCGTTAATCCTTACTCTTATATTATTCATAGTTACCCTTCACTTAAAATTAGAGGTATTTATGGTAATTTAAGTTTATATATATATATATATCAGTGAAACTAAATTGAACCAAATGACAAAATGTGGTTCAATTCGGTTTCACAATTAAGTTTCTTTTAAGGAACCATTTATGTTCGGTTCAGTTCTAGGAATATTTGGTATCAAACTTCATGTTAAAGAAATATATGCTACGGAATAATATTGTATTATTGTTTAAATTATTCAACCAATTTTGTAGCTTAAACTATCAATTTTGTGTGAATTTTAGTATTATATACATTGACAGTGCTATATAGATTGCAGGGTATGCCTCGATTTTTTGAAAAGAAATATGTATATTATTTATAAAGAAAAGTGTATGAAATGATACAAAATGAGTTATATACACGATTCATATATTATTTAGCATCCATATCATTATCGACTCTTTGAAAAATTAAGGTAAGTAAATTATGGATGACACAATGGTCATATATAAATTTTTACATCGACAATAATTATTATTGTATAGATATTACACTTTTATTTATAACTCTATAAGTCTATTTTTTTTTTTGTAAATGACATGCTTCGTGAAAAACAAAATAATTATTATTGTCTTGAATTATTTTATAATATTATGTATATGCAACTTAAAGAAGTTCATGATCATTTCTCCGAGATAAATACCAAACTCTTTCTTTGTATGACTTGTGTGAGTTTAAACCGATTTCTTGCCTAATTTTGATATATCGATTGAATTCCAAAGTTTTATGCTTGTGATTTTTCCCCAACACATTTGGTGATATTTAATAATCAATTTGGACTTACATCATTGATATGCATAAAAGTTTTGAATTTGCTTATTTGAAAGGAATCGATAATCTTTAAGATAAGTTGGTTGAAATTAAAGTGGAAGACACGTTATTTAGCTATTATTTTATATTCATTTGAAGCTAGCAATAAAATTGTAGAAAAAAGTTCCTTCGACTATAAAAATTGTAAAAAATATGTTGTGTAGTCAAATGAAATATGAGTGGATGCATGATTGTCTATGACTTATGTTTAGTGAATAATGCTCAACAACATTAACAATGAATTGATTATTCAACGATTTCAAAATGTGAAATCACAGAGAAATTAATTATGAAATATGTAATTTATTTCATTAAATATATTTAAATTTTGTTATTTTAACATTAATATTTTTATAATTGATGATATTTATTGTTTTAATTTTTAACATATGTTGCACACCTTATCTCAGGGTCCTAGACCCGTCACTCGTTACATACATTAGTAAGTTGTTATTATGTTAGTGTCATATATGTCTCTACTTATTGAATTGTTATATCTATGTGCTACTTTCTCAGTGTCTTGATAATTTAGAATACATCTTCCAACTTTTGTGCTACCAGATTTAAAACTAACATATATCATAAATTGTTATGTGCATGTATTGATATATATGTTATTAATTATGAATTTTGTAATGTTATATAGGATATTATTATATATGTTACTACTTGCTAAATTATTATATATGTTACTAATTGTGAATTGTATTTTTATATATGTTGTTAATATTTAAATGTTACTATTGTGGATAGATTAGTCGTTTGTTTTTTCTTTCTAAAATATACAATTGTTGTATATGTCATTAAAAGTAATTATGACTTTCAATTTTTTTACTCATTTATTTATGATTTATATTTTTTTCATGATAATAATCATAATATTTTTCTTTTATGGATAATCAATATCTATTGTAATGCATTTACAACTTTCAATTGATGCAAAATATAAAAAAATAGGAAAATTATGGAACCGAACAATTCACGAGGACTTCGATTTCTGCAATAAAATTTGTGATTAATTGATATAAACCAAATTAGGTCTATATATTTGATTTAGTCATTAAATTGTTCAAAAAACCGAACCAAACTAAACTTTTATTCCCCTATATATATATATATAATATATAATGTTTTATTCTACACACTTTTTTTATTATGTAGACAAGAGAGACCCATATGACACAAGCTAATGCCCCTAAGAATGTGATGCCTACATCAACAACTGAATAATCAATTACTTGCTCTTGCATAATTTGATTAAATATCTATGCCCCCATAAGAAGTAAATGAGAGAATAAAAATAAGATAAATTACTCCTTTATGATTTGCTACAATTTAATAGGCTGTGTTAATGGCCTCCACAATTTTTTTTGCTCATGATACATTAAACAACATTGTTAAAAGACAGCATGTGCTTCATCATCGACAATGAGAATTTAACATTTAACGATCATACCACTTTGAATTGGTTGTTGTTGAGGACTTCATTAATGAAACCTGAATTGTTATAGAATATAATATCTATGTATTGTTAATGTAAAGATTTATACATACTCAATACATCATCTATTATTCATTTGTATTAAGTTTCTTGAAGAGTCAGTGATAATTGAAAATGAATGATGAATAATTGATTGATAACACATAAAACTTTTACATTTTCGATACATACATATTTTTGTCATAAAATGTTAACAAAGAAGTAGCTTAAGATAATGAGAAAAATAATATTTTTTCCATTGTCAATATATCATCCACGATTCATGATTAATCATCATTAACTTGTCAAAATAACTAATACAAATGATTAGTGGATGATATATTGTGTGTATATAAATCTTTACATTAATTACTAATGCAAGTGATGTAGGCTCCATTTACATGTTTCAATGTAGTTTAATGACTTTAATCGACTGCTACAATGATACACTATGATATTACAGAACATACATAATGCAAAACAGCGTATCATAAACTTGATTATTTGACAATGTTCTCCCACATGTTATGCTTACATATGCCAGGCTGCCAACTACTATTTTACACCTCTTTTTTGTCCAAACCCTCAACTTGTACATTGATCTATTGTATTTTTTTTTCTTCAATGGTCCTATGGCATAATGATAATGAAATATTAATTTAGTCCTTTAGTCAAATATACATATGGATGACAAACATATTAGATAAACAAAACAAACAAAAGTGATATATGCCACATGCTCCGTATTTATTTATGTGAGGAAGTTATCTAATGAAGTGAAAAGATAGCAACTTGTGACCAAATATAGTGTTGTGACACATTTACAACTTGTGACACATTTACAACTTACTGGAAAGTTAATTAAGTGTTGTATATAGTGTGACTTGATCTCTGGTAATCATTTAGAAGAGTATAAATACAACATTTTCCTATCATTGCAAGTTGCAGCTAATATTAAAATTAGTTTCTTATAGCAAACGGCCAAAATTCAATTTAAACCCACTTCATTTTCTTGGTTTATTTTTTTCCTAGAAGACTAATCTTTTTGCTGTTATATTCTTCACATTTCTATTCCTATCATATCATTCATCTCTCGTATTTTTTGGTTCGTTTGTCACTAAGAGTCTATTTGAGAGTTGAGTTTTGAAGGGAAATGAAAAGTTTTATAAATATCTTATAAGTATATTTCATATAAAGTCTTTTCTTTCGTTTCTTGCTCTCTAAAACTCAATTTACAAACGTACCCTAATGAAATTTATAATTTATATTGTGGAAAGCTTGAGCCAGCTCATGCCAACAAAGTCTCAACCAAACTTCTTATCAAATAAAGCCACCACTTCACTTCTCCACACACCACAATACTATATAACCATCTAACAATCACCTCTCGCACTTCCACCCTCACTCATTCACCAACATGGCCTCAAACAATCCTGCACTCATCCTTCTCACCCTCACTCCCTTCCTCTTCCTCCTCACTACTCAAACTCGAGCCCAATCGGCTCCGGCCCCTGCTCCCTCTGGCCCGGTCAACCTCACCGCAATCCTTGAAAAAGGTGGCCAATACACCACCTTCATCCGCCTCCTCGAGGAGACACAACAAATCACCCAAATCCAAAGCCAACTCAACTCCACCACCGAGGGCTTTACGGTCTTCGCTTTCACAGACAATGCCTTCCAGAACCTCAAGTCCGGAGCCATCAATGAACTCACAGATGACCAGAAAGTGAAGCTCATTCTATATCACGTAACACCCAAGTACTACACCCTATCTGACCTCTTAACAGTGAGCAACCCTGTGAGAACACAAGCCTCTGAAAGTGAAGGTTCTTGGGGGCTTAACTTCACTGGCCAAGGAAACCAAGTGAATGTGTCTACTGGTGTGGTGGTAACTCCTATCAACAATGCATTGAGGCAACAGTTCCCTTTGGCAGTTTACCAAGTGGACAAGGTGTTGTTGCCATTGGAACTATTTGGAGCCAAGTCTCCAAAATCAGCACCATCTCCCAAATCATCAAAAACTACCCCTGAAATCCCAAGCCCTGCGACCAAGGCAGATTCAGCTAAATCACCTGCAGATAGCAAGAATGATGGAGCTAGGATGCATGTGGGTTTGGGAATGGTTCTTGGGCTTGGGTTAATTTGCATGGGAGCTCTCTCTTAATGACCAAGAGATGATGAGAGATATTTGGGTTGCATTTTCTTTTTCTTTTTCTCTTTTCATTTCTCTTTCACTTCATTTGTCCTTCTGTCTTTTATCTGCAGGCAAAAGGAACTGTGTTGGTTTGATATGTATGTACCTTATTCTTTGTATTTAACTAATGTAATTTACCTTGCATTACAACATTTAAACATCATTGATAACTCATTTTGAGTTAAAAGAAGCAACAAAATAGCATATTTTTGTTGAAGTAATTTATATTTTCAGATATATTCAAAGTTTGATAATCACATTTTCGTTTGGAATTCATTAAGACGAACTCAAACTTTCAAGTCAAATCATAGATACGCACAGCAGTGAAGAAAGACTAGTAATTCAAGGATTTAAACCTCAAGTTTTTCATGAGCTTTTAATACATGTCTTATATTCCTCAAAGCCACCTACCAAAAAATAGAATATGCCCGGACATTTAAAAGGGATATACAAATGAATGCTAATTAGCAAAACATTTCTGTCATGTTAGTGGATAATGGCTCAGGCAAAACTTGCATGCAATAATGTGTATATTCTTAATTGACAACAAATATGCAGAACTTAACGGGGTGTACAAGAAGAATTATGCCATATAAACCATTAGAAAAACACCATACATGAAGTAGAAAACAAGTAACTGTGGGTAAATCACTGATGCTTCTTACCTATTTCAATTCAACATATATGGTTCACCATGTATAAGTGCATGACATACCTTGATTTGTCATATGAGTGTACCGAAAGAGAAATAGCATCGGAGTTGCTAAAATGCACTTAAAACTGACGGGTGACTTCCATAATATTCAATTCCACCAAAAAATACATAATGAAACAGAACACATCTACAGGACAAAACTATGCTACATTATAAACAAGTCCAAATGGACTTGAAGACCCTGCTCAAGTTCGACAATCTTTTCTTAATATCACCATTAATCCACTGAGTTTGTTTGCGCTTGCGACAAATGCTGATAAAGAAAAAGTACAATGGTTATGCCCATGTTGATGCTTATCATGCTTTTTCCCCTCCCTTAACATAAAGATCATATTAACATAAAAATGTTATACATTGGAGGTTGCCGTTTTTAAAAGCATGACTTCTTTTCATTCTTAAGCCTCATAATCTATAAATCTCATCCAAAATCTACAAAATTCCAAATTAATCACATGTAGTTAAAATAAAACTCAAGCTGCCAAGCTGAGCTAGTGAGTTATAGGAAACATTGCCTAACTCTCTTCCACTTGGAGCAATAACCAAATTTCAAAGGCCTCAAAGGCTACTTGTCTCCCCTTCGATTCCTTCTTTTCCTGTTCTCTCCTTTAACTGGATGTTCATGGAACTTACTAGTTTCTCAGTCCGAGGCTCTGGAGTAATTCCCTTTGATATCATCACCCTGAAATAGCGTGAAGCATCTTTTACTCTACCTTTTTCACAGTGCCCATGAACCACGATTGTATATGATCGTCGGTCTGGTCCACATCCGTTCCTTTCCATTTCTTCCCACGTTTTCCTTACTCCGTCCTGATCATCCCATTCCATGTACAACCTCAAAACCAAGTTGTAAACATCATCATTCATGCTGCATCCATTTCTCTCCATCCTCGCCAAAACCCCAGGAACTTCTCCTGGCTCCTTCAAGGACCCAAGCAAATAACTGTAAGTAATAGTATTAGGCAAACAACTCCCCTTTTTCAATTCCATTTCGTTTACAAGTTCATAGACCTTCTTCATTCTTTGAATCTTACACATGTACTTGATCAACGAATTGTAAGTAGCCACATTTGGTTGACAACCTCGCTCGTTCATTTCATGGAAAACTTCCAACGCTTCAGGAATCCTCTTCTTGAAACAAAGAGCATCAATGATGCAGTTGCATATCACAACATCCGGCTTGCAACCTCCATCCCACATGCCGCGAAACAACCTCAGTGCAGTGCCTAACTTCCCCTTATTGGTCAACGCCTTGATGAAAATTCCATAGGTAAAAAGATCACGCCTGCATCTCGATGCCACTATGTCTTTCCAAACCCTCCTTGCCTCATGCACATTCCCAAGAACACACCAACCATTGAGAATCACATTCCATGTCTTTATATCAAGGTCAAGCTTCAACTCATTCGCCTTATTATGAAACAAAGTTTCTGCATCTTCCACATGCTTATACCTACACAACCACATCAAGAGCGTTCTAAACGCTTCCAAATCAACCTCCAAACCAAACTCTTTCCTCCTGTAAAACAACCCAATTGCTTCATCAACCTTATGCGCCCCCGCATACCTATGCAGCAAAGTGTCAAATACAGCCTCATTGATGAGTCCTTCTCTCTTCGCCATTTCATCGAACACTTGGTCTACCTCCTCAAAGCGCTTCATCTTCCCAAGAATATCAATGATTTCGTTATAAACAACCGAACTGGGCGTATACCCATTTCGTGTGGGCCCCATTCTAGATACCCAATTGAAGAACATGTAAGCAGGTTTCCAATCAGTACGGTGTCGGTGGAGAACGGCGAGGACAAGATCATCATTTAGGTCGAAGCCGCAGAGGTCGAGAGCTCGCTCAACCTGGTCAACGGGCTTGTCTCTTCGGAATTTGAGCAAGTTTTGAATGAAAACAGGTTGTGGTATATCAGAGTGTGAATGGGAATGAAGGAACCGAGTTATTTTCGTTATGAGGAAATGGGAGTGAGAATGTGTGGTTAAAGTTTCAGAATTTGGGTTCGATGGAGTTTGGAGATTGGTAACGTTGAACAGAGTTTGGAGTAAACGTAGGTTGTCTTCCTGGGAACGTGTCCAGGTTGGTCGGATTTTGTTAAGCATGTTTCGTATTGAAATGAAGACACGGAATGTTAGTTAATAGTTAGATGAATAGCACTAGCAGACTAATTTTCTTTACTTAGAAGCCATTATACATTAGGCAAACAAATATGTCAGGATCCATAATTCATTTCACACTTCGATGGAGTGGATTACAATGGGAAAAGGGATGAATTTTGGGACATTCATTTTGATGGGACATCCATAATGTGTCTCAAGTTGATGGGTAATGCTGATATCGGTACGGGTATGCACCCTCAACCCATTGTTTGTATGAGGGCAGATTGTATACTAAATTTTTAGTTTTAATTTCATATTTATATATTTTATGATATTGAGTTTAATATTTATAAATTAAAAAAAAAGATGTTTGCACATTACTCAATGTTTATATTTAATCTAAATTGACTTTTCAAAAAAATTAATATTAACTCTTCAAAAAAAATTATTCCAAATGAATTGTGCATAATATAATAATTATATATACATATTTACATTCATCAAAATATTATCCTCAATTGTGATTTGTGAATAATGTTTTTTTTTTCAATTCACACCTAGCATATTGGGCCCATAACAGATATCAAAACCCAACCCAACTCTCTCTCTCCCAGAACCTTTCTTTTCTCGTCTTGTTGGAAAAGTTTAAACCCTACTCAATAGCTGCTTAAACCACACAAACCATTCCAATCGGCGTGATCGCAATTTCCAAGGTACAAATTCCTCTATTTCCATTCCCTCATTTTCTGCTTGTTCCTGAAATTTTCTTAAAGATTCGCAATACGATTCAGCTTGTGTCCTTTCTCAATCAGCGAGGTTTTCCACTAATTCACTGCGTTTAACATTTCCCCCAAATTTTTTAATATCTTTGTTTTCGGATTAACCTGTGCTTTTTGCTTTTGATTCTGAGAAATTTCATGCAATTGTAACTGTTTTTTACGCCATTTGCAGGGGGTTAGGAGAATATGAATTTTAGAAACGTGAAAGTTCCAAATGTTCCTGGTGGCGGTGCAGCTTCGGCACTCTTGAAGCTAGGTATTGTTGGTGGAATTGGATTGTATGCTGCTGCAAATAGTCTCTACAATGTTGAAGGAGGACACCGTGCTATTGTTTTTAACCGAATTATCGGTGTTAAAGACAAGGTCATTGTTTAGCATATGATTGTTTTAAACTGGTTGTTATCGAAATATGACTGTTGCGTGCCTTTTGAAAGAAGTGTTAACTTCTTACTTTATTTGTTATAAGCTTGGTCATGGTTTAAATTCCCCATTTTGGCACTTTAAGTTTAGTTCTGTTGTTGGCTATAAATTTGATACTGTGATTGATTTATATGCAGGTCTATCCTGAAGGGACTCACTTTGTAATTCCATGGTTTGAGAGGCCGGTTATCTATGATGTGCGTGCACGACCCCATCTTGTTGAGAGTACATCAGGGAGTCGTGATCTCCAGATGGTAAGTACATTTCACTTAGACTCGTCCTTGACAAAATTCACTATAAGGAATGAATTGAATTTCTTTACATTTATTGTTCTTATCTCCATTGACGTAAACAGTTTCTTTTTTGCCGTCCTTCTTCCTGGTAGTATGTTTATGTGAACATCATTGTATATCCTTCTATTAAGTGCTTCATTTTCCATTATATTTCACAAATGTTATGATTACCATGAATGTGAAACAGATTGTATTCTGATTGTAAAAGGCAGATTCATATTAACTTATATTACTTTTCTGATTAGCATCTATGAAACATATTAAATACTATATTTGAGAGTAAGTCAGGGAGTTGTGATCCTTAGATGGTAAATACATTTCGCTTAATCTTGGGTGTTGTCAAGAGCCTTGGCGTAACGGCAATGTTGCTTGCCTTGCGACCTAGAGGCCGTGAGTTCAAATCCCGGAAACAGTCTCTTCGCTTGCTAGGGTAAGGTTCGTTAACTCTCCCGGACCCCCTCCCCCTTCCCCCAATTGGGTGAGAGCCTCTTACATAGAGCCACTCTATTTTATTTCCTTTCTCTCAAATGACAAAAGGACTTTCTTTTTTTGCCCCCTTTTGGTAGGATGTTTATGTGGACATCATTAGGCCTCCTTCTACTACATGCTTTGTTCTTAAAGGACCACACTTCATAAAATAATATTCTCAATCCTGAGATTTTTCCTTTATGTTTCACCGTTGACATGACTACAATGAATATGAAACATTACCATCAATGATACAGATTTAATACTAGTTGAGAGTATGTAATAGAGTCTTGATCTCCAAGTGGTAAATACTTTTCGTTTAGACATGGGTGTTGTCAAGATTCACAAAAAGAAATGAAATTGGATTTCTTTACTTTTATTGCTTTTCTCCTGATTGACAAAAAGACTTTCTACTTTTCTGTCCCTCCTTTTAGTGGTATGTTTATTTGGACATCATTCTATATCCTTGTATTATGTTCTTCGTTCATACTCGACCACACATAGCTAACAGAATAATATTTTCAATTCTGAGATTTTCCCCATTATGTTTCACCATCCACATGATTACCATGAACTTGAAACAGATTGCATTCAGATTTCGTATTAATTATTATTACTTTTCTGATGGTTGAATATGGTTCCTTCAACTATCTTTTAACGTGTTGACATCTAGTGAGTGGCTTTTTTCAAATGATATCTTTCTGAAGCGGTTAAACATCTTGTGAGTGGCTTTGGCATCTGAATATATTATGGAAAATGCTTCTTTGATATCCTTTATATCAAGCTCCAATTTGTCTTGTCGAGTTTATCCTCTGTTTCTAAGGGATGAAGACATCACATATACTGTCCTAACTATTTGGATTATGTCCTTCTCCTACTTTACTGGGTTGCTATGTGCATCTTTTAACTTTTCTGAATTCTGTGACTCGAGTGCTTGAAGTTTTTATTAATATGCTATTATGCTCTAGCCTTCTAGGTGGAAATTCTTTTATTATGATAAAATATAAGTGGAAAATATGTTTAGCTTTGAGATTACTAATTTCAGAACATTTCACATTGTGATGATTAAAAAACGTACAATTTTAACCTTTCTTTTAAATTGCATATTCTTTATATACAGGTGAAAATTGGGCTTCGAGTCCTTACTCGTCCCTTGCCTAGCCAATTACCTACTATTTATCGTAGCCTCGGCGAGAATTATAATGAAAGGGTTTTACCTTCAATTATCCATGAAACTTTGAAAGCTGTGGTCGCCCAGTACAATGCCAGCCAGCTTATTACTCAGCGAGAGGTAAGCAGGAAAGCTTGTCTGCCTAAAATAGCTATTTGAACAAGATCACAAATTGCTAAGATGCATTTCTATGTTGAAGTTTAAAAATGTTAATTAACTTGTTTCTATGCTTGTTATTGGAAGCACAATGGGTAAATACAAAATGACCTATCCTTGAAAATATTTTGCTTGGATTATTAATTTATCAGTACCCACGACCAATTTCATTATTTTATCAAAACAAAATAATGAGATTTATTGACGTCTGAACTAGGGAAGGATTATTACTTTTTTTTTAATTCACATTCCTCCTAATTTTTTGCGTGTCATGAACTGTAATCTTAGTCTTGTTGAAAAATTCAGTTCTGCTACATGGAATTATGTTTTCATTTACCTTGTCATTTGTGTAGGCTGTTAGTAGGGAAATCCGGAAGGTTCTGACTGAGAGGGCAGCTAACTTCAATATTGCCCTTGATGATGTGTCCATCACAACACTGACCTTTGGCAGGGAGTTCACTGCTGCAATTGAAGCCAAGCAGGTGGCTGCCCAGGAAGCTGAGAGGGCAAAATTTGTTGTGGAAAAAGCTGAGCAAGACAAGAGAAGTGCTGTAATTAGAGCACAGGTAAGAAGTTAATAATTTTTCGATGCAGTTACTGCTTTTGTGCTCAATAAAGTTGCTGTATTTTTTATTTTTTTTTCAATGTAGAAAAACGATTATTTACTGGGTTAGGCGATAGTGTCATCATTCTAACTAGGCCCTGTTCTGCTATCCAACCTGTGTACACATGGAAAATATGGTGATTTTATTGGTCAGTTTATAAGGATAACCTTGTTCATAAATTTGCCTGTGAAGTTTAGTGCGGGTCTTTGGATTAAGTAGCATATATAGTTTGCTATTTACAGTTTTGCATATCAAAGCATGTTTTCTTCCTAAATATTAAATCCCCCCTGACCTTTGTTACCTTTTTGATCAACAGGGAGAGGCAAAGAGTGCCCAACTGATTGGGCAAGCAATTGCGAACAATGCCGCTTTTATCACATTGAGGAAGATTGAAGCTGCAAGAGAGATTGCACATACTATTTCGAATGCAGCAAACAAGGTTTATCTGAATTCAGATGATCTGTTGCTGAACCTTCAGGAAATGAATTTGGAGCCAAGCAGGAAGTAAGTTGGTTAACCTGTTTGTAATAATCCTCATGATTCTTTTGTTTTTAATTATGAAACCATCAATTTGAGGTTGTATTTTCTTGTTAAGCCTTAGAAATCTGGGGTGTAATCTCTGCTTGAACACACTGAAAACCTTTATTTCAAATATTTGGGAAAGGGATTATTTGAGATCCAACTGCTTCTCTTTACAAAAAAAAATGGAAAAGTTTGGGCTGACGAGCTTAGCATCGTGATTTTATTTTGATACATCAAGTCCTCCACTGTGTTTGATTTAATTTTTATTTCTTTGCGTATTGAATTTTTTCTGTTCAGTTAGACTATATATGGTGGCCATTAGAAATGAGATGATTCAAAAAATAAATAAAAGGGTAGTTGTTTGCCCCTACCCCAATATATTGTACGTGTTATTTGATTAATGATGTCTGCATATTTTTCTTCTTACGCTACTTTTACATTTTTACATCAGTATAAAACTAATAGTGTGCACATATTATTAATACATTTAAATACACTATGTAAACATGGTGTATTAAAATGTAAACATGGTATTATCTTTTTATATATAAATAGCATTTTCTTTATCCAGAAATGATTTCATTAAGATTGTGATCTATAATAAAAATTATAATAATAAAGACCTGATGCTGCTTCTTGCTTTGTTTGGTTTATTGCAAATTCAATCCAAAACGTCATGTATAGAATTGAAGCTGTTAATGTATGACATTTGGCCAATTGACAATTCTTTTGATATATTAGATAATTGCACCATTGCATGCTTTGACGTATTATGTTTAATCAATTTACATTATATTATATTTGTTGTCATGTCGATTTCAGATATGCATTTGATATCCTTAGCATAGACCCAAAAAAAAAACATATTAGATTTGTTTAATCTTTAATGAGTTATCTTGTGTAAGTGTATTCGCCATCCTAATGGAAGGAATCAAATATGATATACAATATGTTCGTCTTAGAACAATGATGAACATTGTTATATATGGTGGCTTGCGCTTGTTATTAACGTAAATCTATTAAACATAGTCACATATATAAATTTAGTAAAATGAATATTTAATTAAGAATTCTAGTATGCAAAACTTTGTGGTCAAATCAGTAGCGTTTAATTTTGAATAAATAGTAGCAAGTAGATGGATGATAGTATTATGGCAATGGAGAGATTTCAGATAAAATGTCACACGGAACATCGATCATAAATCATTTTATAAGTTGGTGAATGGTGTAGTTTGTTATATGATACATGACAAACATTGTTTAATTTGCAAGTAGTAATATAAAACAGGTGGAGAGATTAATAAACACCGTCCTGTGATTTTTTCTAAAAGTGGACTTCTTTTATCATTCACTAATGAGTAAACTACCAATTTTATGCATGATTTTATAAGCATATATCACTTTAATTTTAAAGATTATAAAAATTCTACCTTAATCTCTAATTTTAACAAACATTTATTATGTTCATAACTGATACAAGGGAGTTAGGACCAATGTAATACCTTTAAGTCTCTCTTTGGTAGAGGAGAGTTAGAGTGAAGAAAAAAGATGAGAGAGATTTAAGAGAAAAATAAATTTTCTCTTTTTTGGTTGTGAAGAGAAAAAAGTGGTATGATATATTTGTTAGAAAAATAAGTAATTCAAAGGGTAGTTAGAAGTTGCTATAGTTAGAAGATAGTTAAAGTGGTTAGTCTAAATATAGCAAGTATATAAATAATCCTTTGTATTGTGTATTTGAAGTAAGGGGGTGTTACTCTCTCAATCAATACATGCTCTCCACTCAATCAATTTCAATTCATCTTCTTCTTCAATACCGAATTCTTCTTCTTCTTCTCTTTAACTTAATTTTCTTTAATTTGTTTTCATTCAAATTCTATAAGTTTCAACAATATTCTCTTAAAGAGGGGAGATTCATTTACTCCCGGAGTAAGTTTTTTAAATTTACTCTCCATCCTAGCCACCAATTCTAGGAAAGTCCAATGGTTTGAATTAATAAGTAAATTTAAATCATTAGATGTGAATAAAATTGCTGGCTAGGATGATTAGTAAATTTTAAAAACTTACTCTTAGTAAGTGGATCCTCACTCTCTCTTAAAATCATCATCATATAGTAGATAGAGAAGTTATCTAATTAAGAGGGCAAAGTATAGTAAATATATCTTTTTGACAACTTTTTTCTTCATAGCCAACTGAAAACAAAACAACAATGTTAATTGTATAATAATTTGGGGATGCGTATCAAATTTAGACTGATTGGTGTAAAACATATAACTACTTTTGGTGAGTTTTGTCCACTTACTGAAGTAAAGATTCGAGTTTGAATATGTAGGAAGAAACCCAACATTAAAAGAGCTAACCTCGTTATTCTTCAAATATTTTTCGCTAGAATGATCTTTAATACAACCAGCTCAAACTTAAAAGTTTCATCACTTTGTACGGGGCCCAGCCTAAACCTAAAACCTATCCCAATAAGTGATGATCAACAAAAAAAACCCAAACCTTTATATATTTTATGTAGGCATTTCTCTGGTAAGAAGTGGAGCTTTCAAAAATGATATACCCTCATATAAATTTACCTACACTATAAAAAATAACATGTATGATAAATTGATTTTTTATTTATTAATGATTAGATTATAAGTGATATATTTCATTTTTTTTCCTAAGTATGAAGATTTATTGGATGATTTGGTAAGGAGAAAAACATGTATGGCGACATATCAGACACATGTTAGAATTTCTGACAATATGTGGGTCACAAATATAATTCAATAATTGTGTTATCACCATTATGTAATTAGCCAAAATATAAAATGATCTTCAGTAATTAATTTGGTGGCTAAGGGCATATGTGTCATGAAATATTATAAGTGTAGATACCTTCAGACAATTTCTAATTTGATGAAGGGACTGAATCAGAATTATTGCAACTAAAGTAGTAACCACTACGGGGTTACTTTTATGGGTTCTATTTGTAGAGCAATAGGTTTTCAAGTGTAGGGTTAAGGAGAATTAAGGTGGATGAAGATAGTGTTATCCATAAGGATAAAACACTATCAACTCATCCATAAGGCAAGCCATAAGGCAACATCTCAACCCAAGCATCACACTCCCTAAGGATACTCATTCCCCTCTAGAGAATCAACAAGGAAAACCATAAGACGCTCTAACATCTGGAAGATCATCACACCCTCATACCTTCGAGATTCCAAATGGCTAATCAAGGTATGTTCTTCATCTTCACCATGAAATCATTTGAGGTTTCTTCGGTCTGGGTCATGATCGTTCCATATGAGTTTATGTATGGGCATAAACATTAGGTTATCGGAACGAAGCCATGATCATAAGGACTCCCGCATTCAATCTATGGACTATAGATGGATAATCTCCAACAAGTGGTATCAGAGCCACCCCAATTTGATTCATGAGTGAAATTAGGGTTCTTGTTTTTCTTCCCCAAAATATGAATTGGTTTAGGGTTTTGGTGTTTTCATTTATTCCATGGATCTATTAGGATAGTCATTCATGCTTTTTCATATGAATATAGATAGATTCGAAATGAATGAATATTGTTTTTCTGCTGTTTTCTTGAATTTTTGGGTGATTTTTCGAAGAACAGCGATGCAGAAATCGCAATGTTCGTGTTCTATCGCAGTGCTCTCGCTCAAGCGAAAGTGCCTCGCCCAAGGAGTAGCTCGCCCAAGCGAGAGCTAAACAGAAGCATTGGCTTCCATTGCGCTTAAGCGAGAAGATCCTCGCCCAAGCGACAACTCGCCCAAGCGAGTGTACGGGCGACATAAGGCTCGCTCAAGCGAAAATGTCTCGCTCAAGCGAGAGCCAAACAGAAGCATTGGCTTCTATTGTGCTCAAGCGAGAGTACCTCGCCCAAGCGAGAGTACGATAAAGTTTCTGGGGCTTTGGTATCTTTGTGCATTGGTTTTTTAATTGTTATTTGGTTGTCCATTAAGGTTGTCTGTTATTTTAAGTGAGCCAATTAAAGTGAAATGTCGCCAAAGTGACCTATTTCATGGATATAACTCATAAGGAATATTAGATGTAAGTGTGTATGATTATTCATGCGAGTATTAACTGGCCCAAAGGAAAGTTAATATTTGGCCGAAAATCATACACACCTGTGATGATATAAACATGTTATAATTCTAAATTTTTTATACATGTGACTGATGGATCAATCCAAAGAGGGATTCGTTAGTTGACATGCCTTATTATAAATGTTTGATCATTACAACAAGAGTACCACTTGCAGTTAATATCACTGTCCAAAGACTTGAAGTTAATGGTGCACTAGGTATCTTGATTTGGACATACCATTGTTTGAGCACATTGATAATCTTAAATTGTGAGCAGATTTTAATATTTTGTCTTTTGTCTAATTCAGCTACATCAATTGCTTCTATATCTGTGAATTTGAATTCGGTTCCGGTCCTTAATGGTGAAAATTTTAAGGACTGGAAAGAGAACATGGAAATTATTCTTGGCTGCATGGATCTGGACTATGC
>NW_017720534.1:0-466 GCF_001865875.1 Lupinus angustifolius | reverse complement strand
CAAATGTTATTGGAACTGGTTCACTTATGTTGAATGACAACCTTTATATGCTGAATATCATAACTGATTATAGTGAAACCCTGAATGTGGAATCACGTGGTACTAAGCGTAAAATTAAAAATAATAATTCAGGTACATTATGACACAAGCGCCTAGGTCACATTTCTCAAAAGAGAATTGAGCGTCTTGTGTCAGGTGGGATTTGGGAATCACAAACCTTAGTGTTTCCATCAAATGCATAAAAGGAAAACAGACCAAACAATCGAAATATGGTGCATATAGAGCTTTGGATATCTTAGAATTGATACATACAAATATTTGTGGGACATTCCCTACGGCTTCCTAGAATGGTCAACAATACTTCATATCATTCATAGACGATTATTCTCGTTATGCATACAATTTTCTAATTCATGAAAAGTCCCAATCATTGGACGTGTTCAAAACTTTTAAGGCTGAAGTTGAA
>NW_017720533.1:0-1848 GCF_001865875.1 Lupinus angustifolius | reverse complement strand
ATTCTTAATAGGGTGAGAACTAAGGCAACTGCTAAAACACCTTATGAGCATTAGACTGGACGAAAGCCTAGTCTAAAGCATTTTCATGTGTGGGGATGTCCAGCTGAGGCAAGGCCTTATAGGCCTCATGAAAAGATTTTGGACTCCCGTACTGTGAGCAATTACGTTATTGGTTACTCTGAAAAATCAAGGGGCTATAAATTTTATGACCCAAGTTTGAAATCCATATTTGAGACGGGTACAACCACGTTCTTTGAGGATATTGAGTTTTGAGGGGAAGATAAGGTTAGAAACTTTGTCTTAGAGGAAGAATCTGTATCTATTCCAGATGCGATTCATATGGTTGCTCTTGATGAAGCAAATTTAGAACCTCCTCAAGACATATCTGACGAAACCTTCCCTGCTCAAGGTGAGTTAGTAATTCATGAAGGACAAACTCAAAACCCTCAAGAACATGGACAAGAGTTGCAAGAGCCAATAGCTTTGCGTAGATCCACTAGAGAAAGCAGAAATGCAATTCCAGATGACTACATTTGCTTTCTCCTGGAACATGAGGGTGATGGCTTAATGGATAATGATCCATTAAACGTTCGTGAAGCCATCCAAAGTTCCAATTCGGAAAAGTGGATTGAAGCAATGAAAGAGGAGTATAAATCCATGCAAGACAATAAAGTTTGGGAACTTGTCCCATTACCAGAAGGTAAGAAACCCATTGGTTGCAAATGGATTTTTAAGACCAAGCGGGATTCTAATGGTAATATGGAGAGGTATAAGGCGCGTCTTGTAGCTAAGGGTTTTACTCAGAAGGAAGGGATTGACTATAGTTTACTCATGGTGAAATCATAAAGAGACAATCATGGCTCTTGTAGCACATTATGACTATAAAGAGACTTTATCTCCAGTTTCCACGAAAGACTCTCTAAGGACAATCATGGCTCTTGTAGCACATTATGATTTAGAGCTTCATCAGATGGATGTCAAAACAACTTTTCTCAATGAAAACATTGATGAAAAGATTTATATGGTGAAACCATAAAACTTTATAACGGCAGACCGAAAGAATATTGTTTGCAAATTGACAAAATCCATTTATGGGCTAAAACAAGCGTCTCGTCAGTGGTACCACAAATTTCATGAGGTGATTCTCTCTTTTGGTTTTGAGATGAATTCAGTCGAAGATTGTGTGTATCACAAGTTCAGTGGGAGCAAGTATATTTTCTTGCTCTTGTATGTGGATGACATACTGCTTGCCACTAATGATGTGGGTACCTTGTTAGAAACCAAGACATTTCTATCCAGTAATTTTGAAATGAAGGATCTTGGTGAAGCTTCATTTGTATTAGGAATCCAGATACACCGAGACAGATCTCGGGGTATTCTTGGATTATCACAAAAGAGCTATATAGAAAAGGTACTCAAAAGATATGGCATGCAGGACTGTAAAATAATAGATACTCTAGTTGCTGAGGGAGACAAATTTAATCTCAATCAGTACCCTAAAGGAAATCTGGAAATTCAGGAAATGAAAAAGGTTCCTTACGCATCAACTGTAGGGAGTCTTATGTATGCTCAAGTATGTACACGTCCGGATATATCGTTCATAGTTGGGGTTTTAGGCAGAAATATGAGTAATCTAGGAATGGACAATTGGAAAGCAGCCAAAAGGGTCATGAGATACTTAAAGGGAACAAAAGACTATATGCTCACATATAGGAGATCAGACCAATTAGAGATCATTGGGTATTCTGACTCCGATTTTGCGGGATGCCAAGATAGTAGACGATCTACTTCGGGCTATGTTTATCTGTTAGCTTGTGGTGCAGTTTCTTGGCGTTCTGCCAAGCAAAA
>NW_017720532.1:0-5013 GCF_001865875.1 Lupinus angustifolius | reverse complement strand
AACATTTAGGCACTAACTCCATGATTGCGGATCCTCTTACAAAAACTATCACACCCAAGGTCTTTCATGAGCATACTGCTCACGTGGGTGTTATGTAATGTGAGGATATTTTGGTTTAGTGGTAGTTAAAATGTGCACATATTTTATTATGTTCTATGTAATTTCGGTATTATGTATGGATACCTTGTATTCAAACTTCAGTTGATTAATCATTCAGTTTGGTATTCTGTCATTATACTTTGTACAATAAGGTTTTATGTTATTATTTTAAGGATCTCACTACAGTTAAGTAGTACCAGTTGAAAATTGACATGTACCGATCATATTCATGTGACTTTCATGCTACACATTTCATGATGAATCTATGCCATTTAGTTGTATCAATGTTGGTGATCATTGTTGAATTAGTCATGATTGATATGACGAAATTCACTGTGATTCAATATGGAGACAGGACTAATAGACGAGATAATTTGGGCATGCCTGAATCATAATGACAATATTTAAGCGCACAATAAGAATAACACGTATGTTGAATCATATATGTGACCAGTGAGAGATTGTTAGAATTTCTGACAATATGTGGGTCACAAATATAAATCTATAATTGTGTTATGGCCATTATGTAATTAGCCAAAATATAAAATGATCTTAAGTAATTAATTTGGTGGCTAAGGGCATATGTGTCATGAAATAATAATAAGTGTAGATACCTTCAGGCAATTTCTGATTTGATGAAGGGACTGAATCAAAATTATTGCAACTTAAGTAGTAACCGCTACAGGGTTACTTTTATGGGTTATGGTCCCCATTTGTAGAGCAACAGGTTTTCAAGTGTAAAGGTGGAGGAGAATAAGGTAGGATGAGAATAGTGTTATCCAGGATAGGATAACATATCCATAAGGCAAGCCATAAGGCAACATCTCAACCCAAGCATCACACTCTATAAGGATTCTCATTCCCCTCTAGAGAATCAACAAGGAAAACCATAAGGCGCTCTAACATCTGGAAGTTCATCACACCCTCATACCTTCGAGATTCTACATGGCTAATCAATGTATGTTCTTCATCTTCACCATGAAATCATTTGGGGTTTCTTCGGTCTGGGTCATGGTCGTTCCATATAGGTTTATGTATGGGCATAAACATTAGTTATCAAAACGAAACAATGATCATGAGGACTTCCGCATTCAATCTATGAATTATAGATGGATAATCTCCAACAACACATCATATTTAGAGATAAATATATTTATATTTTTTGTGTTATCATTTAGGACTAAATTTCAATTAAAATTAATTTTTAGCATTAATTATAGAATTCTACTTCAGAACAAACTAGGTAGGGGACATGGTTTGAGAATGAAAAAAGACTTATAGATAAAGATATATATCTAGAGATAATTAAAAATCTTTAATTATAAAAATTTAACTTTAATTAAAATTTTCTCATGAATAATAATATAAAAAACATAAATATGTTCATCTCCAAATATGATGTGGTGGATTTTTTTGAATACACGTCTTTCATAAGATAGACTTATATTAAAATATATATACAGACAACTAGAAAATGTTTAATTATAAAAATTATTTTTAATTAAAATTTAGTCCTAAATTATAACAACAAAAAATATAAATATATCTGTCTTCAAATATAGAAGGTTGAATATGTCTCCAACAAAATTTTCTATTAAAATTAAGAGTTTAAAATCTGCGCACCGCTAGTGTAAAGTTTTTTTACACTATCAACATATCATCCACTATTGATTTCTATTACTTTTATTTAAGAGTCAATGTTATTTAATAAATCAATGGTGTGTGATTTGTTGATAGTATAAAAACACTTATATTATTAGTGTATATGTATTAAATCCTAAAATTAATGGTGCGGCTTATATATCAAGAGTTTAAAATTTGTGTACAAACAATGTAAAGTTTTTTACACTGTCAACACATCATCCATCATTGATTTGTGTCACTTTTGTTTGAAAGTCAATGATAGACAATAAATCAATGGTGAATAATTTACTATTGTGTAAAAAACACTTACATTATCAATATATATATATATTAAATCCATATATGATATATCAATTACAAAGGAATTCATCATTACCATGGAAGCCCTCCACGTTCTCCCTAAAAAAAATCAATGATAATCCATTCTACTCACTAAATCTCAAATATTGATTTTTTTCCAGAGCTTATATAGAAGATAGGTTACACATGGTATAATATTTAAAGAAAAAAATGGTTATTATTTTTCACTTCATATGATTTAAAATTTCGAAAGCTTTTTGGAAGAAAATGATGTTATTTGACACTAGACATCAAACGAATCAAATAACGTTTAGTGATTTACTAGTTCAATCAATCAATTATTAGTTAAATTGCATATTCAAACACAAACAATATATATACGCTAGTAATTAATACTTATATAAGTTGAACAATTATTTATTGCTTGAAAGTAGTAACTAACAAAAACATTGTTGAAAAATTAATAAGTATATAGAAAAATATTTATCTTAAGAAACATTGTGGACGAGCTTGTCTCAATGCGTCTCTGGCTTGCAGAATCTAGGTTCTAATAAGCATTGGCAATTAGGGCGGCCCTGCCCATGTCCACACAATGCTCATTAAAATTAGGGCGGGCATATGCATGCCTGTTTTTAAATAGGGCTTTGCCCGCCCTAAATATGAGTAGGGCGAGCTTGTGGACCGCTCTAAATTAAAAAAGAGCTAAAAATGACATAGTATTTGAGATTACATGAATATATAGTGTGATAGTAGGATTAAAAACACAAAACATAACATCTTGTTTTGCATAAACCGGACATGCATTTAATTGATAAGATATTATATTTTGGAAAATTGCTACGTGCACTCAAGTGGTGAGAACATGAATTACACTTATCATACTTGACCCATTAAATTTCTTATTTTAGTGTTCATTGATGCCTATGGGCTATCCTGCCTGCCCATTTGAAATGCCCATGGGCGAAAAATACATGTTGGGCGGAAATTTTAGGGCGGATAGACACAATTTTCATGCCCTGCCCACCCAAGACATGTAGGCGGGCAGGCGGGCCCCATGGGCTTTGCTCAAATTGCCAATGATAGTTCTAATCCTGCCAAAATATTGAGTTGCCACTTACATGGAGCAAACGTGGCCCACTCAATTCACTCCAATCTATTGTTTTATATTGCTGTCTCAATTAGATTGTGTTTGCATTTATAATAATTGTGGTCGGAAAGTGAAATTTAAATCATAGCCATAACGCATATTAAGCAACCCATTACACCTTAAAAGTTTTAGGGAGTTTCAATTTTTTAAATCGGATAATCTCAATATTACAGTTTTGAGAGTTTTTATTATAATTGTATTGGACATGTTTTTGAGTAATTTTTAAAAGTTGCAATAAATGTAACATAAATATGATCATAATTTATAACACTAGTGAGAATATATCATTTTTGTTATTTGGAATATTTAATCTTCCCTTACTCTCTGAATCAAATATAAACAAAAAATATGTAGAAAGAATTAATCAAAAGGTTAGGAAATTGAATGTTAGTTAAGAGTTTCTAATTTTAGTTTGGTAGTTAGTGTTAGTTAAGCCATTTATAGAAACTTGTATAAATGACATACATTGTGAGTGATTTCAATTGATTCTTTTCAATCATAATATACACATTTTAATCCATCATCATCTACCACTCTCTGTTTTCTATTCTTCTCTTCTTATCTCAATCCTTCTTTCATATTTGCTTCAACATTTGGTATCAAGAGCTATAAAAGATTCAAATAAATTTCGTTGAAACAATGGCTCAACTAGTTGGAAATTTTACTACGAATCGTCCTGTGCTAGTGGGTAAGAATTAGAACAGGTGAAGTATCCAAATGAAAGCCATTTTTGGCTATCAAGAAGTTGCTGATATAATCGAGGAAGGCCTGTCAGTTCTAGAAGAAGGTGCAACTGAAGCACAAAGGAATGCTTACAAGCAGAACAAGAAAAGAGACTGCAAAGCCATTTGTCTCTTCACCAAGCACTGGACAATGCTCACTTTGAAAAGATTGCAGGTTTTGCAACTACAAAGGAGGCTTGGGATGTGTTTGAGAAGTATTATGCAGGGACTGCATAGTTGAAGATGATTTGTTTGCAAACATTGAGAAGACAATATGAACTCATGCAAATGGAAGAAGGAGAAAGAATTGTTGACTTCTTCATAAGAATCATTGCCCAAACAAATGCAATGAAGTCTTGTGAGGAAAAGATGGAGGATGCTGCTATTGTTGAGAAGCTGTTGAGGACTGTGATCCCAAAATTTGACCATGTGGTTAGTGGCCATTGAAGAACCAGGGAGAGTTGAAAGGATAAAGATTGAAGAACTCCAAGGATCTCTTGAAGCTCATGAACAGAGACTCAACAAGAGATTGGTTGATAGACCTTCACATTAGGCCTTGCAGACACAAACAACAACAAAGAAAGAAAGTTTTGAAAGTGTGCATGTCAAGAAGAGCACTTTGGAAAGCTTGCTCACTATGTGTTTTGGTTTTGATGAGGACAACTTGTGTTTCATAAGAGCTTGAAGATCATCAACAAATCAACGTGCTTAAGTCTCAAGATTGGTATTAGACTTAGACTAGTAATTAGTTTTAGGTTGAGTCTAAGGCTTAGGTAAACTCAATACATGTCTCATATGCATAAAACATTAAATCATTTTATTTTTGAGATATGTCATTCATAATATGTTCATGCATCACATATATACATGTTATCTGTGCATCCTAGGCATAAACTTAGTGTTGAACATGTATAAGTTAAGTGCATAACGTATTTGAGTTTTGCAATTTAAAAATACACTTGGAAATATGCAGTTAATCGATTAAGGTGTGTTTTAATCGATTAACATAAGTTTTTGAAAAGCAGTTGGAACAGAAAACTTGGAAAACCGAATCAGTTACAATTTTTTAACACGTTAATCGATTAACCAAGGATTTAATCA
>NW_017720531.1:0-380 GCF_001865875.1 Lupinus angustifolius | reverse complement strand
ATGTTAGATTTTAAGAGAGTTAGAGCATATTTTGTTTTAATTGCCGCATCTATATGAAATTGCATTTGTGAGATTAGAAAAGAGAGATTTCTATGCTTTAGGATTGAGAGGCATTTCATGTTTAATTTCTCATCATTTCATCTCATATGTTCATGCATTTCTTGATGTTTTTGGAAAGATTTCATATTATGTAAAATATGTTTTTAAATAATGCATGATCATGTTATATGAGACATGTGTTAGAGTTATAGAGTAAGGTCTTAATTGTATAATTTGAGCATTGTAATTGCTTTATATTACTCTATGTTTTTGTTGTAAAAAGTGTTGTAACTTTGGGAATCTCAAGGTGTCTTACCACCAACGAGATTGTGTTGTATCTT
>NW_017720530.1:0-1428 GCF_001865875.1 Lupinus angustifolius | reverse complement strand
TTCTTGGGCGGTAGGAAAGGAGTCAAACCAAGGGATAATGTTCTTTAGTTTCAAGAAAGGGCCTAGTCTAAGTGTTGTAATTGGAAGAATTGCTTGTAAAATATTATTTCAATTATAGTGAAGAAAAATCTCCCAGATCTGCCGGGAAGCCTGGATGTAGTTTGCAAGTGGACCGCAAACGAACCAGGATAAAAATCGTGTTGCACGCTTTTCTTTCCCTCCCTCTCTTTATTGCTTTAATCGATTATTTTGTATAGTTGTTTTTAATTGTAATAATCTGTTTCTATACTATACTGTTGTAACTCTGATATATCTGTTAGCTCTGTATATTCGTTTCAATCTGCTTCGATCTCAGTTGATTGTCGTGCAAGAAACTGAATCTGTTTGTGTAATCTGAGCTATTTTAATCGATTAAGTTGATTGCGTTAATCGATTATTTCTTCTTTGTTAATCGATTAATCTGGGGTTATTTCAGCATTATTTGTTGTTTTTGAAAAGCGGATACTCTGACCGCTACACCTATTCAACCCCCCCTTCTAGGTGTACTTTAGCCACTGATACCTAACAAGTGGTATTAGAGCTAGTACGAAGTGCTATCTCGACCGTGTATTCATGATCCTAAGGGAAATATAATGGGTTTTACAAACCCGTTTGGTGGTGATGGTTCATCCATTAACCGACCACCCATATTCACTGGTGAAGGGTATGCCTAATGGAAAGTTGGCATTCAAATTTTTATAGAAGCCATTGACTCGGATATTTGGGAATCCATAGTCAACGGCCCTTTCGTTCCACAACATCTAGTGGACGATGAACCTAAAGACAAGCCTAAAAGTCTATGGACCGATGATGAGCGCAAGAGGGCCCAGCATAACCTATGCGCCAAAAATTTCATCAGATCGGTCATATCCTACGATGAGCTCTTTAGGGTCTCGCAGTGCCAAAATGCAAAAGAAATGTGGGACACTTTACAAGTGACTCACGAAGGCACTAGCGAAGTCAAGCGCACTAGATTAAATGCACTGACCCACGAGTATGAGCTATTTCGCATGTTACCTAGCGAATCAATCAGTGATATGCAAAAGCGATTTACTCATATTGTGAATCATTTAGTTGCTCTAGATAAATCTTTTGCCAGAGGAGAATTAACTAATAAAGTTTTACGTTGTGTTGACAGGAAATGACAACCAAAAGTAACTGCAATGGTGGAACCCAAAGACTTGGACTCTATGCCTCTAGCTACATTGTTTGGAAAGCTTCAAGAGCACGAAATGGAATTGGGTCGCTTGACGATGCATGAGGATTCGGACCGGAAGAAGAAGAGCATCACATTGAAGGCCACGACCTCCAAAGTAAAAGAAGAGAAAGATGATGATGAATCTGACTCCGATCTGGATGATGAAACAATGGGTCTCCTTGTTCGAAAAT
>NW_017720529.1:0-77139 GCF_001865875.1 Lupinus angustifolius | reverse complement strand
AGGATAAACATTGATAGAAAAAGATTAATGCTACAAAATGAACAAAAAATAAGTAAACTACAAAAATAATTAGATGAATTGAAATTAGAAAATGAAACATTAGACCTCATCTATTCTTGTAGCACATGTAACTGCTCTGAAAATAATTTATGTCAAAAACCTGTCTGTGAGACTTGCGAGACTTTGCAAGAAGACAAGAAACGTTAGTGACCGTACAGGTCTAGGTTATATTCGCTTTGCTAAAAATAAAAGACCATATAGAAAACCTGTAGCTCATACTAAAAATAAACATCACAAGCATTCACCTACATGTTTTTATTGCAATACATATGGTCATACTTCTCATTCATGTTATATTAGAAAATATGGTATACCTAGCGAAGTTTATGTATGGATAAAGAAGGGAGATGACTCCCTGATCACTAACAGAAAAGGACCCAACATAAATTGGGTACCTGAGAAAAGCAAGTGATCTTTTTGCAGGTATATCTTTGAACACAAGGGCAGAAATGGTACCTAGACTGTGGGTGTTCGAGACATATGATAGGTGACAGATCAAACTTCCTGGATCTTTCACTTAAAGGTAAAGGATACGTCACGTACGGAGACAACAACAAGGGAAAGATCACGTACGGAGACAACAACAAAGGAAAGATTATTGGCACCGAAACAGTTAGTAAGTCATCTCAGACTCTTATTGAAAATGTTCTTTATGTTGAAGGATTAGAACATAATCTCTTGAGCATAAGCCAACTCTGTGACAAAGGTAACCGTGTATCTTTCGATTCTGATTGTTGTATTATTCGTGACATTTTATCTAATAATGTTAAATTTGTTGGTCATCGTATAAATAATATTTACATGGTTAATTTGGATGATGTCACTACATTGTTTTCAAAATATTTTATTTCAAAAGAACAAGGGAAATAGAATTATTGTTAGAAATAAAGCTAGACTGGTAGCACAAGGATATAACCAAGAAGAAGGTATAGATTTTGATGATACCTTCGTTCCTGTTGCTAGACTTAAGGCTATTCAGTTGCTACTTGGATATGTATGCTCTTTAAATTTTTAGTTATATCAAATGGACGTAAAGAGTGAATTTCTTAATGGTTATATACAAGAGGAAGTGTTTGTAGAACAACCTCTAGGTTTTGATGACTACAAACATCCTTCTCATGTCTATAAACTAAAGAAAGCTCTATATGGCCTAAATCAAGCTTCAAGTGCTTGGTACGAACGTCTAACAAACTTTCTTATTGAAAAAGGTTTTACAAATGGAAAGGTCCATACTACAATATTTTTTAAGAAAATAAATCATCACACTCTTCTTGTTCAAATATATGTAGATGATATTATTTTGGGTTCTACTAATGAAACCTTGTGTAGTGATTTTGGCAGAAATGATGTAAGGGGAGTTTGAAATGTCTATGATGGGGAAGCTAAATTACTTCCCTGGATTACAAATCAAACAACTCAAGGATGGTATTTTTGTGAGTCAATCCAAATACTATGGAGACTTGCTGAAAAGATTTGAAATGGATGACTGCAAGCCAATTACCACTCCTATGGGTTTTGGCATATATATACATTGATATAGATGAAGCTGTAAAATGAATTGATACATCAAAGTATCGAGGTATGATCGGTTCCCTACTTTATTTAACTGCCAATAGACCTGATATAATGTTTAGTGTCTTCTTGTGTGCTCGATATCAATCTAAACCAAAAGAGTCACATTTAGTTGTTGTCAAAAGAATCATTAAATGTCTAAAAGGTACTACTGACGTTGAACTATGGTATCCAAAAGGAAGTATATGTGATTTGGTTGGATATTCATATTTTGTTGTATGCAAAACCGAGAGAAAAAAATACAAGTGGTACTTGTCATAAAATAGGTAATGCATTGGTCTCATGGTTATGCAAGAAACAAGTCTGCATTGCTCTAAGTACTATTGAGGCAAAATACATAGCGGCAGATAGTTGTTGTGCCCAAGTGCTATGACTTAAACAACAATTGCAAGATTATGGCTTGGACTTAGGCTGCATACCCCTAAAATGTGACAATAACAGTGTTATAAATCTCACAAAGAATCCAATAATGCATTCTAGAACCAAACACATAGATATAAGACATCATTTCCTTAGTGACCATGTTCAATAGAAAGATATACCTGTAGAATTTGTTGATACTCATGATCAACTAGCAGATATATTCACTAAATCCTTAGCAAAAGAACCTTTCTATAAAATTAGACGTGAATTAGGCGTACTTGATGAAGCTTACTTATCTTAAAGGCTTATTCTTGATTATATGTGTGCTTCATTATGCTTATAATATACCGACTTGTATTTAAAATTGCTTAAATCTTTTCAAAATTTTCAAATTATTGGATATGTAATCGATTACATATGATGAGTAACCGATTACCAAGCATCATGTATGCCTGAAAATTCAAATTTTGGGTTCAGCAACCAATTACTCTAGAGAGTAACCAGTTACATAATTGAGCAGGAAGCCTCAGTAATCGATTACCCACCCGTGTAATTGATTACCTAAGGTGTCTGTTTGAAATCTGAGAATCATTTTGTGGTGAGTAACCGATTACTCACTTTGTGTAATCAATTACTCTGATCAGTATTTAAGTTTCCCTCCTCATTTTTCAAACACTTCCTTTTCCTCCTCAAACCCTCTTTTTCGTGTTCAACCTAGCAAAAAACCTCATTTTTGATCCGATTTTGTGTAACACCCTTTTCCTAACGTTTAAAGCAATTACATACAAGATCATTACTTACGATCTTGGTTAATTATATTTTCCTTTTTGCGAAAATAGCGTATAATGTTTTTTTCTTTATAATATATGAACATATTGTTCTTTCATAACTCACCACATGAACTATATACTACACACCAATACAACATAGTAACATACACATATTTATATATATATATATATATCATCAGTTCAAAAAGCGTCATAGTCCAAAAAAAGAGAGTACACCATCCAAGTCATGCCATCCATATATACACTCCAGCATAATAGGACATATATATACGCAAATATACACACGCAGAAGATCCTATGGTTGGGTGTACACTGAACTCACAACAACCGCACCAAAAGAAAACTATACAGTTATACCATGCATAGACAGACCGTCAGAATCTCGACCCAACATCCTCCTGCTACTGTCCCTCACAACTACCCTCCTCAGGGTCTTCCTCTGGATCCTCATCATTACTGGAAATATATATAATATCCTCCCTAACCATAGGCTCGGCTGGCGCAGGGGAGTATGATGGTGAAGGAGATAGTCGGGCCCTCCTTATCGAGCCACGAATATCAACCTCGTCATTCTGAATCTTCCCACGTACCCCGTGAGAAGAGGACCCAGGAGAAAACTCCAGATTCTCTCTCACAATAATAGCGGGTGAATCCATATGACTCTGCCGTAAAGAAAGACATCGGATACATCAACAAGTCTGAACTCCCTGAGTCGTCTCAGTAAGACTAGCCGGGGTCACAGGTGGTCCCCCAGCAGAATGTCTCACCGAGGCTCTGGGTGTACACCAGAATGGCGCAACCCTACGTGTCCGGGCATGATAGGATCTAGAAGATAGGTCAAGAGGAGCAGTAGGAGACAAAATATACCTGGCAGGAGCAAGAAGAGTCATGTGTCGTAACTCGTAACCTTCTGGTATGTGTATGATATAGACCGCTGGAACGGTAGAGCGGCGGGGGAGTATCACTCTATGCCTGTCCGAGTACGAACACCTGATTTCTATGTCTCCCCTAAACACCGCCCTAGACCGGTCCACCTCAACCTCCCCGACGGGAGAGGCATGATCTCTACTCGACAAGGAGGAACCACAAAAGAAGCCTCTGGGTCCATCACTACCTATAATGTGAGATTGGAGAGTAAGCATCTCTATATAAGATAAACAATCAACAATTAATAAAGTCATAACATAAAACAGGTCAAACATGTATTAATATAACAATTTAATCATATGTGTGAGCATGATGTAATAATGAATGCACTCGTTAATCTAATGAGACTAACTATTTTGTAGATGAATGCATGGAGAAAACGTCTCCTAACTGGGCCCCTAACGATACCTCAACAACAATGGTACCGACTGATCGAGCCCGACCAACCATTTGCTGTTCTTAGGAAGCGAACATGACGAATACAACGCCGTGCCAACCATTGGTAACCAAAAGGCATATAACTATTGTGCACTCAATAGCGCCAGAAATACCCTCGGATTGGCAAAGATAAACGCTGCATCACCATGAGCATGATACCTTCAAGGGGGTGTCAGAGGTCGCTGTAGTTATTGCGAAGAGTTCTGTCGGCTCAAGGGAGCTACCCTATTCCTGACAAATCAATCTCCACCCACAATGTCCCCTCAACCAAGTCACACAGACAACGTACCCCTCTGGGTTCTCAACATAATCTCAGTGTTGTATCTTCCCGCAGATATATTACAAACGGTAAACATAGTGACATGAATCTTCCGATTCATACAAAGCATAGCTTTTTTTTCCTTTTAAAAAGAAGAATCAGGGGAAGCCTTTTGAGGGTAATAACAAAAAAAAAATCTTTGAAACTCAATTATAACATCTTCTTCAAGTTCTAACTAACTAGCTTATTGATCAAAAGGATTTTCTAATCATTGTAAAAATACGCCAGTTCTAATATAAGTCAGAAAAACGTTTCCCCTTCATCCTTCGTCATATCTTTCATAAGCAAAACTTTCATTATTTAAGTTTCATCAAGAATTTTCATATGCTATGCCATGAGAATGTTTGATGACAGTTGAATAGTCAACTCAACAATATTTCACAGTTCAAAATTCAACAGAATATTCAGTTAAATCAGTACTTTCATTATCAAACTTTCAGTCATAGTGATCATTCATATCAACAAAAATAACCATTAAATTCCATTGAACCACTTCAACCAAACATATCCATCATAATTTAGAGTTTAAATTAATTTACGAACAACTAAGTCTCGCTACTCGATTGTTTGCGGCCACAAAAATAGTATTCGACTATATCCGCACATGGCCTAGCTTAGAGATGCATGAATATCTTTGGCATCATTTCTAAGCACCTATATAAAGACATTTCTCTCCATACCTTTAACCTTACCGAACTTAATGTTCCTTTGTTGCTGATTGCCCGAGTGTCGCGTACCTGATTAGGTCATAAACCATTAATTTCGATATCACTAAGTTTATTCAGATTGCAAAGGAAAACACCTAAATGAGGCTCTATACATTAGAAAATAATCAAATATCTAGTTTGGATATAACTAAAATCTTGATTTGGCACGAAAAGATTTTTAGAGACGCTATTGGTTTAAAACTCAGAATTTGACTTAGGAGGCATGGATTCGCTTCAGAAAAGCTTTAGAAAAATTACTATCTCGGGATACACACTTTATCTTCAAAAAACAGAGTACTAATATAAGTTTAGGCTCATAAAACTCAGAACTTATAAACCATAATGCAATTTGAAATATAGACTAACATATAGTCAAAAATTAGATAGTTTGGAGTGCCAACTAGGGACTGTTTTCGTTTTTCCCTTTAAACAGTGAGTATTTCGAATTTTTTTTGTCCCTGAAGGAATGATATTTAGCTAGGAATTTAAAATATGAACCCATGCATATATTATATGTAAAATGTAGACGTTAGGAACTCAAGTTATCAAGGAACTAAGGTATTAGGGTTTTCCTTAACTCTTGAATACTTCAGACCGATTTGCATGACTTCTTAGCCTTAAAAAATTTCGAGTTATAACCTTCGGAATGAGTTAAAGATCATGAGTTCAGTGTGTTAAACAAAGCTTATAACACATTCAAGGGTTTTTCAATCCTAAACACCCTAGAACAATCACAACAACACCTAAAATACCTTTTTGGATCTATCAACAACACAAGGAGGTGATTGGGTTTAGAAACCCTTTCACCACGAAATTCTTGGGATAAAAAGACATGCACATAGAATATTTCCAACATTCAAAGAGTTCTAAACATAGCCATGATCATTTCTAACATAACCCTAATTCAGACCGATTTGCATGACTTCTTAGCCTTAAAAAATTTCGAGTTATAACCTTCGGAATGAGTTAAAGATCATGAGTTCAGTGTGTTAAACAAAGCTTATAACACATTCAAGGGTTTTTCAATCCTAAACACCCTAGAACAATCACAACAACACCTAAAATACCTTTTTGGATCTATCAACAACACAAGGAGGTGATTGGGTTTAGAAACCCTTTCACCACGAAATTCTTGGGATAAAAAGACATGCACATAGAATATTTCCAACATTCAAAGAGTTCTAAACATAGCCATGATCATTTCTAACATAACCCTAAGCTTACAACTCAACAACAACCACAACAATGCATGATTTCCCTACCCACACTTAGAGCAGAATTTTTAAAATAGTAAAGACAGCCCTTGCATGTCATTTTTTCGTGAATCAGGGGTGAAATTTGAGTTCTCCATACCTTGAAATGGTTGGGTAGAATCTTTGAAGAGAAATTAGGAGGAAATCCAAGCAAACTCTACACTATAATCCATAGTTGCACCACTTTTAGTTCATGAAATCTTAATGAGAATCCAACCAAAAAAACCTTAAGAAAGTGTAGATTAAAAGCCATGGAGGTGAACTAGATACCTTGGGGATTCCGATTTCTCACTTGCATGTGAGTTTGGAGAAGAAGATGGAGGCTTTCTCCCTTCCTCCTTGGTACTAACGTTAGGAAGAAAGAGTGGAGAAGATGAGTGAAGATGGAGTGTTGGTGAGGAGGTATGAGAGTGTGAGAATTCAGCCCCCCACCCCCCTTAAGGTCATGTATATATAAGTGTTAGGGATGAGTTGGTGGAGGAAGATATTTTGGGTTGGGTGTCATTAAGATTTAAACAAGGATTAGGTGGTCACTTAGACGGGATGTTACATTTCTCCCATCCGACATCCTCTTCTTGGTTTTTATTCTATATGACCTTTACTAATGGAATCTCTCTTCCTCGAAGCTATTTTACTTTCCTGTCTGCAATTTGCACAAGCGTAGCTTCGAAAGTAAGATTCTCTCTCAAGGTAAGGTTATCTAGCTCAATCACATGAGATGGATCCGATATGTATTTCTTGGACGCTCCATTTTCACTCCTAATTATGGTAATGTCAGTAATTTTGAGTTTGAAACTTTTCATTTTCCTACTCTTCTAAGGCAACATGATCTTTTTGATTTCTATGAGGAATAAAAAGCCTATTATCCTGAACTTGTTAAAGTGTTTTACTGTAACTTGAAATATAGGAAAAATTGTCTTACATCCTATGTTAAAGGAAAAGAAATTGTTTTGGATATTAAGACCTTTAGTTCAATTTGCTGTAACATACCTTTTCAAGGTAGCATCAAAGATTTAAGTCTTGCATGCAATTAAGATGATTATGATAGAAAAAAGTTCTATTACTCTATGTGTAGATTCTCCAAGAGGAAAATAGAAATGCGTAAGCAAATGACCCTAGGTAAAACTGTAAAGAGTAAAGATATCCTTGCTGTAGGAAATCTTAATCTCGAAGATCGCTTGCTTCATTACTTTTTGAGCTATGTCATCCTTCCAAAATATTCAAATAATTCTCAAATAAATGACATGGAATTGCAATTTATGTATGCTCTTAAGGATAACCTTTCTATCAATTGGGCTAACACAGTAATGAGACATATATAGTCTGTTCGAGAATCTCACAACCCTTTGCCTTATGCTATCTTCATAACCAATATTCTTGAACATTTTGGTGTATCCACTTCTGGTGAATCCAAAGTCACACTTGATGCACGTGATATCAAGATTAATGTGATCCACAAAATGGGCTTCTTCTGAGATCCCATTAATAGACTCTATAAACATCAAGTGATAGACAGGCTGCACCTGCTGATCCTAATGTGAATGCCTATGCCAACCCTCCTGAATAACAAACTTTTGAGTTTCCTGTTTAGTCTTCGTCATCTATTCTCATGCCTACTAACCAGATAATCATGAATGAGTTATTATCTCTTCGAGGCTACATCTCTAATTGGATGGATGCTCTTGACGCTCAGAATCAACAAGTCCAATTCGAGCTTCAACATCTTTTTATAATATAAATAGCATGGACCTTGATGACGATAACACTGAACCTGAACCTTAGATCTCTGTTTGTCTAGAAACTATATTTGTAATGTTGCATGATTGTGTATAATTTTTTGTTTGTTTGCTGTTTTTCTAATTATGGTTGAATTTGTACGAACATCTTTTAAAATTTCTTCTATGCGATATCACTTTTATGATTACCTTTATGCTTGTTATATATATATATATATATATATATATATATATATTATTTTTGATGAAGTCAAAAGGGAGAAAAGTTGAGATAGTGTATTCTCTGGATAAAACATTTCAGGCACATAACTCCAAATCAAAGTGGGAGCATACAAAATAGGGGAAGCATACTCAAGACAAGTCAAGAATATCACAAAGTATGCTACTCTAAAAAACTATACTGTCAAGAAGATATTGGGTTGCCATCATATAAAAAAAGGGATATTGTGAAGAAGATTTGGTTCCTGACCTTGGCAAGGTTTTGATGAAGATATCAACATCACATAAAAGAAGAAAAGGAATAATACTTATGAAGACAAAGCTTCAACAAATTAGAATCTAAGTATTTAGGTACTTCTATCCTTATACTCTAATCGATACACTTAGTAGTAATGCTCAAAAGTATTTTAAAAGAAAATTGATAAACACAAGTATAAATGAAAACAATTTTCAAAATATTGTGTAACAGGTTACTAGATCTAAGTAATAGCTTATTGTCATTAAGTAACAGGTTACAAGAACTAAGTAATAGGTTACATGAATGAGAAACAAGTTATCCAACAAAAAATGATCAGGGTAATCGATTGCACCATGTTGGTAACCGATTACACAACACGATAAATAATTACCTAGTTGGACAAAACAGTTGGGTAATCGATTACACCTTTTGAGTAATCGATTACTACATATGAAAATTAATTTCTCAGTTGAACAGACTTGTTGGGTAATCGATTACTGAGAGCTGTTACACCAGTTTTTATATTTAAACCACACAACTTTCAACCCAAATGAAATGATTTCATTTCAAACGAATCCTACATTTTCATTGAGGTATTCTGGTTGATTGGCAAGTCTATATAAAGACATTGAAACTCATTTCAAATACACACATATACATAATATAACTCAGATTGAAATCACTTGTTAAATCTACAATTTTCTGAAATACTTGTTCTACACTTGGTGCAACTTGTTCATAACTTTCAGAACTTGATTTATAAAGTTGCCTTAAGTGTTATTACAAGGTATTCAAACCTTCTGAGATTAGTACTAAAGTATACATTGAGTTATTGGATTACAAGAGTTTATAACTTCAAAATCTTGTAAAGGCAATCCATTGTCATTGTTAAGCATTTTTCTTCATTCAAAGTATTGAATTACTTTCTTTTACAAGGGTGTGATAAGAAAAGGGATAGAGTCACTTGGAAAGGAAGTTTTCAAAAAGTGATATAGGTATTAGAGAGTGAGTAAGGTACAAGGGAATCTCGGGGTGAGAAATTGTAATTACTACTCTTAATATCTAAGTGAAGAAATCTCTTGTGGTGCAAGAGTATTGGACGTAGCCTTCGGTGGACAAGAAGGTGAATCAATATAAAAACATATGTGTACATTATTCTCCTTTATCTCTTTACATTTGCTTAATTATTTCTACATATCATTTTCCGTTGCTATTAACTCTTGAATTATGCAGAAAAATCAGTTATAGTTTTAAACAACTAATTCACCCCCCTCTTAGTTGTCATCTCAGTCTTACAAAAACATGTCACTACTCATCTGAATGCTATGCACCAAACAAGAATCAACACCAAGTGAATCAAGATCATGAGGCAAACCTTGCCAAAGGTTAGAATGATGACTTTGAGGATGAGTTTGTGCAACTAATGATGAAAACTATCAGCATCAAGATTAGAACAGAGACTTGGTACCTTGATTCAGGGTGTTCCAATCACATGACATAAGGATTGGTTGGTAAATTTTGATTCAACTAGAAGAAACAAGGTGAAGTTTGCTGACAATAGATTTGTGACAGCTGAGCGGTTAGAAGATATACCATTAAGGATGCAGGATTGTAGAAGGGCATACATAACAAATGTATTGTTTGTCCCCAACATGAAGACATATCTCATAAGCATAGGCTAACTACATGAAAAATGACTCAATATGGAACTACACAATGGATTCATGGAGATATGTGATAGCTTGAAGAGGAGAGTTCTAGTTGCACCACTCTCAAGCAATAGAACTTTTCAAGTGAAGTTAGGAGCAATGAATTCCCAATGTCTGAATGCTAAAACTAGTATAGAAGAATCATGGCTTTTGCACTTGAGGTATGGTCACCTTAATTTCAGAGATCTTAGACTACTAAACAACAAAATCTTGTTATTGGATTTCCTGAAATAAAATTACAATTGCGAACTTGTGATAGCTGCATAACTAGAAAACAAACTAGAAACTCCTTTAGCAAACATACACATGTCAGAGCTACTGATATGTTGCACATAGTATATTCAGATGTGTGTGGACCCTTTGAGGTTCCATACTAGGAGGAAACAAATATTTTGTCTTCTTTATTGATGATTTCAACAGGAGAATGTGGATATACCTCATTAAAGCTAAAAATGAGGTGTTTGAACATCTAAAGAGGTTCAAGGTAGTGGTTGAAAAGCAATCTGGAAATCACATAAAAGTCATAAGAACTGATGGAGGAGGGGAATTCATATCAAAGTAATTTGAGAACTTTTGTGTTGATCAAAGCATAATCCATGAAATAACAACTCCCTACATACCCCAACACGATGAAGTTGTTGAGAGAATAAATAAGACTGTCATGAACATGGTAAGATGTATGCTCAAATGCAAAGGATTACCACACAATCTATGGGCTGAAGCTGTCACCACAGCCACCTATGTACTGAATAGATGTCCAACTCATAGCTTGAACAATAGAGTTCCCAAAGAAGTGAGGACTGGAAAAAGGCCATCTGTGAAACGTTTGAAGGTATTTGGTCCAATATGCTACAAGCACATACCTGATCAGACCAGAAGGAAACTAGATGACAAGAGTGAACTAATGTTCTTTGTTGGATACCATCCAACATGATCATACAAACTCTTAAACCCTACAACAAACCAAGTAGCGTTTAGTATAGATGTATTCTTTGATGAGTTGAGATCTTGGAATGATGTTCTCAAAAGGGTTGAGCAAAAGAAGACTTTGCCTCTAATTCATACAATAGAAGATTATGAACATCGTGATGTGCTAATTGATGTTAACTCAACTCCAAAGTCAGATGCTACTAGTGCTTCATCATGACCAACAAGAGTGAGCATCCACTAATGAGGCTAAGAGAATATGAGTTGTTTCCTAATGATGCTTTCACAGATGAAGGTGATCTGATTCACCTGGCACTTATGGAAACTATGGAAGCTTGATGTCAAGAGTGCTTTCCTTAATGGGCCTCTTGAGTAAGAAGTTTACGTAACTCAACACTACACCAAATTTTGCATTTTATGGAGATTTTTGTGTGGAGGTCATTGAAACCTCCACAAATAAATTAAACAAGTGGGACAGACAATTAACTAAATAGATAGTGGAGGTTTTTATTTAATTTTCAACCTCCACTATCAACTTCCCATTACAAAACCTAAGCAACAAACCCCAAACACACTCGCCCTCCTTACATGCAACAAACCATAAACATGCAACAACGATTCTTCCATTTCATTCTTCCATTTCATACGCATCAAACCTACTCCTCGTCGTTGATTCGCACACCGGTGACCTTCATCTTTGATTTTCTAGCACTGCTTTGGTACATAATCGTTCTCTATTATTCTTCGATCTATGATTTTCTATTTGTTTCCCTTTGTTGCATATAGTTCAAACAAGTATAGATTAAGGAAATCTCCATTTGGGATATTCCAACCATTAACAGATGCAAACAAAAATTAACCAACCAAAGACTATTCTTAAGAACTTAACATACCAAATGGAGATTTCTTTTTCCTTGTTGAGATTGCAATTTAACAAGATGGAAATTGCAACACATCTCAATACTACAAACACTAAAATAACACATCTTTTAGGCAATAGATTTAAATAAGAGAATAACATCCGACACAAAGGATCAAGTTAAAAAAAAAGAAAAAAAATAATACCAAAGTTGTGATTAGTGTGCTTGTTTTTCCTCCACCCTCTGATTCAAGTCTTGTACAAGCTCAAAAGGAGACAAAGCCTCACATGGGCAAGATATTCAATATGTCTCTATTTCTCTGTTTGGTTCCTACAAAGAGCATTTTGATTTACTCTTCAAAACATATGAACCATAAGTTATTTTATCCACCCTCACCATCACCAATATTGTTCTTTAGAAACTCACTAATATACCCATTTTTTATTTTTCCTTATTAAATGCTTTGAAATATTAGTCTTCAAAAAAATAGAACTCTAATTTTTATCCAACTGTTGTCATAAGGGCCAACTCATGAGACAATATTAGATATATGGTTGCTAGAAACCCCAAACACACTTAACCTCCACAAATAAATTAACTTTTGTTTGCATCTGTTAATAGGCTTCAAGATGTTACCTTCCACTTTTTCCTTCAATAAAGTGATGTTATCCTACTTTCTTTCACTGTTTGAGTAACTAATATATGTTCTACTAATAATAGACTAATATGATATGATATACCTCAACTTTGAGAGAAGAAGCAACACCAACAAGATCAAATTAATTTGTCTTACATAACCATAAGAGTTGCGATGATGAGGTTGTATTAAGAATAGTCCTTAGTAGCAAAATAGTTATAAGTAAAGCTAGTTAAGACAATGTGATTCTGGTGATAATTCCATCATACATATGAGCTAAGTATAGATTAAGGAAATCTCCATTTCGGATTTTCCAACCATTAACAGATGCAAACAAAAGTTAACCAACCAAAGACTATTCTTAAGAACTTAACATACCAAATGGAGATTTCTTTGTCCTTGCTGAGATTGCAAATTAGCAAGATGGAAATTACAACACATCTCAATACTAAAAACACTAAATTAACACATCTTTTAGGAAATAGCTTTAGATAAGAGAGAAACATACGACACAAAGGATCAAGTTCAAAAAGAAGAAAAAAACTAATGTCAAAGTTGTGATTAGTGTGCTTGTTTTTCCTCTACCCTCTCATTCAAGTCTTGTACAAGCTCAAAAGGAAACAAAGCCTCACATGTGCAAGATATTCAATATGTCTCTATTTCTCTGTTTGGTTCCTACAAGGAGCATTTTGATTTACTCTTCAAAACATATGAACCATGAGTTATTTTATTCACCATCACCAATATAGTTCTTTAGAAACTCACCAATATACCCATTTTTATTTGTCCTTATTAAATGCTTTGAAATATTAGTCTCCAAAAAAATAGAACTCTAATTTTTATTCAACTGTTGTCATAAGGGCCAACACATGAGACAATATTAGATATGTGGTTGCTAGAAACCCTAAACACACTCAACCTCCATAAATAAATAAACTTTTGTTTGCATCTGTGAATAGGCTTTAAGATGTTAGCTTCCCTTTCTTCCTTCAATAAAGTGATGTCATCCTACTTTCTTTCACTGTTTGAGTCCATCTGAAAATATGAAATCTATGTTTCAAATTCTAAATTCTAAATTTATGTTTCAAAGGCAGTGGAACTTTGTGTTTGCAAATGGAAGATGATTACTGTAATTAATGATGCTCACCCTTATTATCTTGGGAGAAAATGGTGTGCAAGTAGGCAAAGATTATGAGATGAGTTCTCTGATCCAACCAAGACTAGATATGAAATCATAAGAAATGTTTCAATTGGCCTAGACAAAGGTCAATGGAATCATTTTGTTCACTATCGTCTGAGACCGTCAACTATGGTATATAAATTGACATTACTTTGGTTATTTGAATTTTGCTATAGATATTTATTTGATTACTGTGTGAATGTGTAATTGTTTTTTCATAACTTTGTAGGAAAAACAAAGAAATTCGAAAGAAGCAAGTAATTCCACTATTGGTGGTTCTAAACCTAATTCAAGAGGAAGGTGAGAGATGGTAGTGACATTATGATGTTACTTTTTATTTATTTATACTTTGAACTTATTACTTTTTATTTATTTAGAAAAGCTTATTTTTGAATTAAGTTTTCTATATTTTAGATGGCGAATGAGAAGCCACCAGGTCGTGGAAACTTATACGTTGCCACTCATAAAAGGAAGGATGGAACATTTGTAAATGAAGCGGCAAGAAATGTAGCGGTAGGTTCAATCTAATTAAGTAATCTTGTTTGCATGCAATGAATTTTAATCTTCAATTTTTTTACAATTGGTTACATTTTTGCATAATTGTAGGAACAAATTCAAGAGGCTTTGACTCAAACCAACGTTGATGAATCTGAAGCTTCTCCTCATAATTCAGTAAGTAGAGTGATGAGATCATATCACTCTGGGAGAGTGCAAACCATGTGCATGAGAGCAGTTCTTGCGAATACATATAGGAATACTAGACTTCGAGTTTCTGATTTGAGCCACTCTTCATCATTTATTGTTGCTTCTTCATCATCTAACAATTGGTGAGAGATGCAACAATTTGGAATCAGCATTTAAGTCCTACATCATAATGAAACAAGGAGGGATCCTTGAAGGATTGGCTAACTTCTTTACATATGTAAGTGCAAGTATCATTACTATATTCAGTATTTTGTTTGTTTTATAGTTTGATTTTCCTGATTTGAATATAATGAAATTTGGTTCTGTTTATATTATTAATTTTGGTACTGGATGCAAACATGAAGATAAAGTTCATCACAAGCACAAAACTACCTTTAGATACAAATAATCAGCAGCAATACGTATTAAACTTTAAGCAACATATTATATCATATTTATATACCAATTAGACAATGTTTGATTTTTAGTATTTGAATCATATAATATTGCAGTGCTTGGTTCATATAATATTGGAGTTTTTGGTTCTATGGAGTGTATAATTAGACAATGTTTGTTTTGCAATGTTTGGTTCATATAATATTGCAGTGTTTGGTTCATAGAAAATTGATAAAATTAAAGTAAATTCAAGCTTGTGTACTACAACAATTGTAAGGTATGAATACCATCTATGGGAATGTATTACTCAAGTATGCATAATCATAGGACATGCAATATTATATGAACCAAGTGTATATAATGATGCGATAATTATCAATATTTTTATTGTTTCAACTAAATGTTTTCATTTTATTATTTCAGGAAAATGATGATGCAAGTATACCTAATATACCTTTGAGTGCAAGAGGATCATCTAGAGCCAGCAACATTTAGGATTTATGTTATGTATTTTGTTTTTCAAGTGTGATATGAGACTACTTTTAGTTTTTTGAGATTTTATGGTGTATTTGGATTTATAATGAAGGATGAATTATAACTCTTTCAACTATGTTAAGCTACCTTGGTTATTTACAATGAAATTTTATTATTGTTAAGAAAATTTGTATTTATTATTGTATACTTACATAATAATTATAAATTAATGATATTAAAGTTGTGAAAATTAACTTGAGGTTAAAATTTTCTAGAAACATATAATAGTTACCTCTTTCAGCAGGTCTCTATATGTTATTTCAAGTTGTGGAGGTTGAAAATCTCTACAATTAACATTCTCAAATAATAGAGGTTTAAAGCCACCATGGTAGACATTACAAAGACCTCACCAAATAGTGGAGGTTAAAAACCTCCACAAATAGTTGATTTTAAAAACCTCCACAAATAAACCACTACAAATGTATAGATACCATAGGTTTTTTAAAACCTCCACAAAATGCTTCTAACGGTCATAACTTTGGAGGTTTTTGAGACCTTCGCTAGTTATATTGTGGAGGTTAAAAACATCTGCTAATCGCAAAACAACCTCCACTAAATACAAAATATGTTGGTGTGCAACCTCCTGGTTTTGGTATAAGTGATGATGGAACCAAAGTGCTGAAATTGAACAAAGCTCTTTATGGCTTGAAGCAAACTCCAAGATCTTGAAACAAAAGAATTGAATCCTTTTTGAAATCCATTAGATTCATCAAATGCAAGGTGGAGAATGGAGTCTACGTGAACTCAACAAACATGGGGATATAATTCTACTATGCCTTTATGTAGATGACTTAGTCATCACAAAAAGTAGTGAAACTGAGATTTTGAAACTAAAAGGAAAGCTTAATTCTGAGTTTGAGATGATAGACTTCAGGGAATTGGCATACTTCCTGGGATTAGAATTCATGAAGACCAAAAGTGGAATTATGATGCATCAAAGAAAGTACATTGTAGATGTACTAAACAGATTCCAAATGCTGGAAGGTAAGGTTGGTTCAAGTGAATCAACAACTGAAAAACTAATTGATCCAACACTCTATGGGCAGATTGTAGGTTGTCTCGGGTTCATATGGCACTTTAAACATGAGATAAGCTATGCTACTAGAGTTATAAGTAGGAATATGGCAAATCCTAAGCAATCTCAGATGATTGCAGCCAAGAGGATCATGAGGTATCTGAAAGGAACCATGAACTATGGAATTCAGTTTCCTAATCAGAAAGAGAAAGGTAAGTCATGTTTTATTGGCTATTCATACTCAGATTGGTGTGGAGATAAGGAAGATAGGAAAAGTACTTCTGGGTATGTTTTCTTCATGTTTGGTACCCCTGTATCATGGAGTTCTAAGAAACAAGATGTTGTGGCCCTCTCTACTTGTGAAGCTGAATATATTGCCGCCTGCAATGCACCATGTCAAGGATTGTGGTTGACATCCTTGATAGCAGTACTAAATTGTGGAAAAATTGGACAGTTTGAGTTGAAATTTGACAAAAAACCAACTATAAAGTTGGCCAAGAATCCAGTTAGCCATGGAAGATGCAAACATATTAAACAAGGTTACATTTCCTAAAAGATCAAATTGTATAACACTGATTTTTTGTGCACGTTTTATTAATTATTTAATTGACAAGCGATTAATTTTAGAAATATTCACTATTTATTTAAGCTAAACCTCAGTTGATTTTTAGTCTTTTATTGTGATTTCTTAATTTATGGTAAATTTTCATAATTTTCAGAGACTAAACGTCTTCGGGCTTCCTTCGGACCCAAATTTACCCTAAATTCGGCCCAAAAGGTGATATTTGAGTTATATAACTCAGAATCGAATTCTGATTGCGCCATTGGCTTCAAAATATTATTTTGAGTCAAAATAGATACCAAGTTTGTCCATAAATCATCTCTATATATTTTTCATTCCGAAATCCAAGTTTCAACGTTTTAAACGTAACCGTAAATCGGAAGATTGTTAATCTTCGGCCTAGTTTTAGCCGACCAGACTCGGGAAATCCCCCATTGATTTTCCCCACAAACGTTTTGCACAATCCTTAAAATCACTCATCAACCCTTACATCACCAAGATTTTGGATATCCCCCTTTGATTTTTCCCACAAAAATCTGATTTCCTCTCTATAAAAGGCAATTCTTGGCCTTAAGGAGAACATTTGCTCTCCTCACTTCTCACTTATATCTTAGGCATTTCAAAGAGATATCAATGTAGTCTTTCATTGTTTTTTCATTCTCTTCCGCATACATAGTAGATAGTTATTATTTTAGTTATGTTGTTGATTGAGCTGTATTCCACTTGTTTTTTGCTTGAAAAATCATAGCCATGAACAAGTGTAGGATAGTTTATTTTTCTATTTAAATGCTAGAAAATATAATGTTAGAGTTTGAATGATTTTAAATGTGATGATTTGTATAACAAATGAACATTTAAAGAGTTTTTAAACCATGTAAAGTTATGATTTGTTCACTTGTTTTATGCTTGAAAAACCATAGTCTTGGACAAGTTTAGAATGATATATTTTTTATGTTATTGCTATAAGATTTAATATTGGTGTTTGAATGTGTTTTAAAGGTGATGATTTGGACGTCAAATGAATCTTTAATGTGTTTAATCATAAGTTGAAAAATCAAAACTTTCCTTGGTATTATGTCTAAAAATCGTGACCTATATGTGTTTAGGAAAAGTTTAGTTTCTATCTTTGAAATAAAAAAATGTTTATGAGTTGAGTGTTTTTGAAAGTGTAAAGTAGTGTTGTTAGTAATGCATAATGAATGTGTTATCAACACTAAAGTACCATATTAAGAAAAATGATGAGTTTTTGTGAAAAGTGTTGTTTTAAAGTATTATGTGTTGAGGGTTTGATTAGTAAATGATATCCTTTAACTTCCAAGTTCAAGTAATTATTGGGATAAAATATGACTTATAAAAGTCTTGAATTTATAAACTTGAAGTGTTATGAAGTCTTGGATGGTAAACTAGTTAAAGTGGGAACATTGTTAAGATAAGCTTGTTTTAAAGTGGTAAGTGTAACTTAAGAAATCTTCATTTAAAAAGTTAACTTTTAATATGTTGTTCTTGGTTATGTGATCAACACTAACAACCCAGATGGTTACGAATGAAAATGTGTTGAGATGACCATAGAGTTTTATTGAATCCACTTGAGTTAGATTACTTAAAAGTGGTAAGTTTAACTTAAGAGATCTTGATTTAAAGTGTTGATTTTGGTTAGGAAACTTCTCTTAATGTGGTGAGTATGCCTTAGAAAGTTCATGAAAGTATTAATTTGTGTTAAAGTTAAAGTTTAAAAATGAGTGTTTTCTTAAACAAGACTTTCGATGATAAAGGATTGTTCAAGAATATATAATCTTGAATTGGATGGATGATAGTGATTGAGTTCATGATATGTTAAAATGTGTCTTCACCTTAGGGTTATCATGCAAAAAATTAATTCGCAAATCCACTAATTTGTTTTTGTGTTTAGTTCTGAAGCTTCTGAAGTTGGACAACCTACTTGTTCACACTTAAAGGGAATCACTCACTCGACAACCTAGGGTGAGGGAGAATACATTGTGATAGTGGTGTCAAAATATGATATATGGACCTCCTAAACTACCTCAAAAGTTTGAAGTTGTTTTGGGTATTAAGAAATCCTGTACTTAATCAATTATATGTTTGTTTGGATTAAGTACGTATGGTTTCTTAAGCCATATTGTTTAATTTAGGTCTTTGCGTGGAGTAATGTTGTGGTTATCTATGGATGAACATTATTCGAATAACTGTAACTGTGATAATGGATTAACACTTAGGTATAACTGATTATAAAAACCCTCGCTTGTGAGTCAGGCTATCACTTGGGTGAGAAGCCTCCAGCGAGTAGGGTGTCTTTTTGTCACTTGAGCGACAGATCTCGCTTGGGCGAGAGGTCCTACTAATTTTTTACTTGTTTTTGTCGCTTGAGCGCCATTCTCTCACTTAGGCGAGAAGTCCCATAAATCTTATCATGCAAATGTGATAATCGATCAAAGTTTAGGTATAATGAATTAACAGAATCCTCGCTTGAGCGATAGCTTTCGCTTGGAGGAGAGGTCTCCAAGAAGGTTGGATAATTTTTATCGTTCGAGTGTCAACTCTCACTTCGGATAGAGTCCAATGATAACCATTCCACCAAGGTTTCCTTTTCTTCAAGTTCTAGTTTCTCAAACCCATTCTTCTTCAATAAAACCTATAAACACCCTTCGTTGGGGATAATGTACTCCAAAGATGTAAACTTCGTAAGAAGGAACAATCACATTAGACTCTTGAGAGTTTGTACAAGAATTTCACCATAACCAAAGTAATAAGTGTTAAAAATTAAATTGTTAAAGGCGAGGCCCATAAGGTTATGTTTTTCCCATGCAGTGAGATCCTTTGACCATAAGAGGCTTGGCCATTGGGCCGTCCAGGGTGATTCAGCGATGGTTCATAGTGGAGATGAGGTTTTCCTCTATTGATGATAAGATTGAGTCCTACTGGAAGCATTCCCGACGGAAGATGTCTTAGGATGGGTCGATCGATATAAAAGAATGATTAAAAGATTTAATGTGCTAACCTCAGTTAGTGTGCATACTCATTGTGAATAATGAAATAGTGGAGAGGAAAACTATGGGAGACAAACGAGCCCCGATATATCGAGAGGGTCGGTGATGGCGGTGATGTGTCAGCAAAGCCTTGAGAGAGATTCCAGGTGAGACGAGTCTCATGTATTCCTAGATGAGGTATTCTGTTGTATCAGACAGCTCACATAGCGCAAACTAGACAATCTCTGACAATCCCTCTTTGCAATCAGGATCGACAAGAGGATGCCCAGAAAGTGTTTGATACGACACCATCCTGAAATTGACAGTTCCTTTGGAACAGATCGATCATATATCCTTGCAAGGAATAAGTTTGTGCGTTCAAATCGGCTTGTTATGGGACCTGTACTCTCGGTTATTTCCGAATAGTTTATTGGGAGGATATTGGTGTAAGGATGGATGAAATAAACATAGCATGCAAACATTGAACTTGTGGATTTTGATCCTCATAGTCTGAGTTACAACATCATTCATCATTTGAATTTATGTATGTGATAATACAGAATGTATATTATGTGTGTTATGTCTGAATGTGATATTTTGTATAATTCTATGATGTCGATGAAAAATAGTCATTAGATGTCTTACTCCCTTTCTTTATGCATGTTTTCGGTACACGTTCTCGATGTCCCAAGAGGGGGCATGAAGGATTGGTGGAAGTTGCTACACCTACACTGACCCTTGTGCCTTGGAACTGGAGATGGTGTGTGATGGCACCACGATGCGCTTCCCATCCCATCATGCGGACTTAGAGGCTTCCTTCACTCTGCTAGATCAAAGGTCGTTCAACGAACCATGCCAGAACCGCAGGCAGAGGCGAGAACATGGATTAGGTCACTAGGTTCGGCCTATGATACTATGGAGGAGATGGAAGCTAAGGAGGAGGATTGTGTGAAGTTGATCTGCATAGAGGACTCCATCAAAGTGGTAGACATCTCTTCTGACTCCGAGATGGAGGAGGATCCGAGTGAGGGTTCTAGTGTTCCCATTGACATTGAAGCTAGACGTTAGGAGCCATTTCCTTTTCTGTTTTGATTTTTGGGGTTAGGGTATCTATGTAGGGTACTTTTATAGTGTTGAATAACTCAGCCTATTTTGTATATTTTTAGTTTAGGCGATGATTATATTATGCCTTGTATTTTGTACTAGCATTTTCCTTGACCAAGCAACACGTCGTTAAATGTGTTGTATGGTCAAGTCTAATTATTAACAAAGAGGTATTGAGAAAAGTGTTGTGTCATTTTCAATTACCGTTAGGCATTAGTTATTTACTTTCTACAGTTTATAAAAATGTGACGTCTTGAAAAAGGAATGGATTTAAGGAAAATATTTTGTGGTAATTATATGATACATAAAGAAGAAAAAATTACCATTTTTCCAAGAGATTAATTATATTATTTATGAAGTGATTTTCGGGGCGTTACAAGTTGAAAAGGAGAAGGTGAAACTTGTTCATTGCCCTACCGAGATTTAGATTGCGGATGTTCTAACCAAAGGCTTGAAGGTTGAAAGATTCAAGAAGCTAAGGAAAATGCTAAATATCCTAAGTTTTAGCTAGGATAGAAGGGTATACATTTGTATGATTAATTTGTTGCATTGTAACTCTTTGATTATCGGAGGGTGTTGAAAGAATTAATCAAATGGTTAGGAAATTGAATATTAGTTAAGAGTTTCTGATTTTAGATTGGTAGTTAGTGTTAATTAAACCATTTATAGAAACTTGTATAAATGGCTACATTGTGGTTGATTTCAATTGATTTTTTTCAATCACAATATACACACTTTAATCCATCATTATCTATCACTCTCTGTTTTCTATTCTTCTCTTCTAATCTCAATCCTTCTTTCATCTTTGCTTCAACAAAATAGGTAAAAATTCATAAGCACTCCTAAGCATTACAAATAATCATCATGAATTAATTTTTCTTCATAATTATCCTTAAAACTTTAATTGTGGATGAAATTGATTATGCTATAAATAGTAATAAATTTGGACTCGTATGATGTTAAATTACTATATTATCTTGTTTTAACACTAAAATTTGCATGTCTTCTTCCTCTCAGTCAATTTTTATTTTGACGGTTGTTTCCTTTAGTCATCGATGTTGGCTAACATACATCATTATGTTTCTACTTTTATTAGTGTGATGATAGTGGTTTCCTCATTGACCTATTAATAATATAATATTATTTTTACGGACATACTAATTTCTTAACAGATAAAGTTTAAAGGGTAATTAGAAAGAAAAGTAATTCATAGCTACTGCATAAAAAAACATGAAGTTTAGGACATTTTCATCCATTTTACCAAAAGAATAACAATAAAAAATTAGTTACCTTTTTTAATGTTAAGTAGAACTTTAAAAGCGAAAGTTTGAATCTAAAAATAAGTTTTGCATTAAATGAATGATTCAACTCTTAATACAACCAAGAAAAAGGAGATGGATGACAAAATGCATAAAGATATATACAAATGCATGTGTTATTTAACATATGACCATATACAATATTGGAAACACAAATATATCTAAAAGTTGGCACCCTTGTGCCTTTTTTTATATATTTTTGTTTATTGTTAAAGTTGTTAGTTGATTTTAGTTTGTTAGTTGTAATATTGTTTTCGTTAATCAATTAAGAGTTTAATTAATCGATTAACTAGTTAGTTATTAGTTAGGCATTGTAGTATATAAAGAGTGATCTCTTATTCCTTGTGATTCAATTCTATATAGAAAATTTTCATTTTCTCCCATACTTCTTGATTCATCAAGAAGCTTTCTTTTCATGGATTTTCTTATTCTTTCTTTCTTGTTTTATCAAGATTCATGCATGGCTCTACCATTCTAACATGGTATCAGAGCAATAATTATTGTTTTGATGACTTCCGCTTATACTTCTATCATTCCAAGATTCAACAAATAATCATTATTTCGTTCATGGCTCTAAAAAAAGGTTGGTTTCACATTCATGGAGGCGACTTATATGATGGTGTATGGAAGTTGGTAACTCATTTGATCATGTGAAAATATGTATCAAGATCCACCCTTTGGTATTTCATTCTTATCGAATTCACTTTGTCAAAGAACCCAAGTTGAGAAAATGTATTTTGTAGTTATCCACTACTGTTCATCAACATCACCCTTTTAGATCTTTCAAAGTTCTTGAGATTCTTGGTCACTTAACATCTTTTTCTTCTTATTCTTCATCAACTACCCCCAATTATTTTTTTATTTATTACTCTAGTTTCTTTACCCTCTCTCTCTCATTAAACACACAACATTACAATGTGTAATTTTTTCCTCATTGAAGCAACATATAAGGATCAAGATTAAGGTTCATCTCATTTCTCTCTTTCAAAAAGATGGTTAAGCATTGGATGAAATTGCTTCTGCCAAATGGTGGTTAAGCGTCAATATTGTTTCACGTTCAGATTTCAAGAGTAGGAGAGTATGTGTGGTGTTCATCACAATCATTTCAAGCTTGGAATGTTTGACACATTCCAGCTTGAGGGGAGATGCTAAAGTTGTTAGTTGATTTCAGTTTGTTAGTTGTAATATTGTTGTCGTTATTAGTTAGACATTGTAGTATATAAAGAGTGATATCTTATTCCTTGTGATTCAATTCTATATAGAAAGTTTTTATTTTCTCTCGTACTTCTTGATTCATCAAGAAGCTTTCTTTTCATGGATTTTCTCATTCTTTCTTTCTAACTTTATCAAGATTCATGCATGGTTCTACCGTTCTAACACTTATTGAAAAAAATATGAAAAATATAACATGATTCGACACTTTTATCATTGAGATATAATAAAATATATCTTTTATCATTGAGATATAATGAAATGATATTTTTACCTTTAAATACACATACAAAAGTTATAATTTTTCTCTCAAATACCATAAAAGATTTTTATTCTATAACAAGCATATACTATTTTATAATTCAAGGACATATTTGAACATCCCAAATAATCGATGAAGCTATATATTAATTTAATCTAATTAATATCTTTTTCCTATAAATATTATATACTTCAATTTTTTTTTGTCTCTACTAATATATACTCCACATACATATATATATATATATATAAAATGGTCAACAACACAGAATAAAGTAGGAACGAAGAAAACAAATTTATTAAACCAGGAGCAAAAATGTATTCATCTTAAAAGAAGAGAGTTTCCAGAAAACAAATACACACGCTTTCAGTGGAGTGTGTATAGCTCCACACTCAAAACAATTCACTAAAAGATAACATTTGACCCTCCATAATTTTTCCTTAACATTGGACACAATTTAATGTTGGAGCTGGCGGCTATTATTGGTGACAACAACAATCATAGATATGATAGGATAATCAACCTAGTTGATCAGTAGTGTGTAATAGGCTTATGTAATGAAAAGGTTGGTAAATAAACTTATACATCAAAGTGTAATGGCCTAATCCCACTACTAGATATGATTATTTTATCAATTATTTTAATATGTGAGAAGGGTTTGATAAACAAGTTTGTATATAATATTAGGGGAGGATACACTTACTCGAAGAGTAAGTTTTGACTTACTTCTCATCCTAGTCATCAATTCTAAGGAAATCCAATAGTTTGAATTAATAAGTAAATTTAAACTATTAGATGTTCATAGAATTGATGGTCAGGACGAGGAGTAAGTTTAAATACCTCTCCATAATATTATGCTCATACCAAACAATAATAATAATAAATTGTATTAATCTATCTTATATAACCTAAATATAGCATGCCATATGGACCTAAATTCAATATTTTTTACTCTTTAGCATACTTTTAGAGCGTTTACTGTTTGTTCTTTATTTTGGTTAAACAGTGCCTATTACTAATGCCCTTTCTCTACGCAGAATTCTAGTTTCTAACTAACATTTCTTTCTTTTTAATTGAGCTAAAATATTATCTAGCGTGTAATAATATCTTAAAGGTTAAGTCCTGATTTAGTTTCAGAGTATTGGTGTATGAGTAGTTGAGTTCCTTACATTGTATTAACAGGATGAGTTGAGTCTTATTTTGTAAGGGCGATTTCCCTTTGTATTGTGTTGGAATAAAACTTTTGCTGATAAAAAGAATATGAGAAAAAAATGTATGTCGTGATATTGTATGAATTTTATACAGTGTTATTACATCATTCACCGTTCATATTTAATCATTATTGACTTTTCAAAAAAGTAATCCAAATAAGTAATGAATGATGTGGTAATTGTGTATAAATCTCTAAACTAACACTGCATAGATATTATACTTAAAGAATATAGGGTGCACTATCTTACTGAAAAGTATTTTGTGCACCAAAAGTTTCTTAGGCTTTATTTAGAAGTACATTTTGAAGGGAAAGAGAAGAGAAATGATGACTTTAGAAAGTTTCTCTATTGTTTGGAAGTTGGATGAATGAGAATGAAAGGTTTTAGAAGGTTTATCCATCCCTCAATATGTCTATTTGTAAAAAAAACCTAAATATTTTAAGTAAAATTATATAATTATATATTATTGTTCGTTTATGATGTTAAATACATTTTAAAATAAAAAATAAAAATTTTCTAACATTATCATTAGTTTATCCTCTCATTTGAATTTTATACTTTCATACAAGAGAAATAATTGCATTCATTTTCTCTTTGCTCCTCCTCTTCCTAGCTCTTTGATCTCTCTTTTTCATATTCACTCATTACTCTCAAACACAACCTTAGACTTTGTTTGGGAGTTATGAGGTAAGGGAATGAGAGAGATCAATGGTTGGGAAGAAGAGATGAAAGGGTTAGGAAGGGGAGGAAAATGGCTAAGGGTTATGAAGAAGATGAAAGGGTTAGATGGAGGAATGTAAACTAATTATAGTGCAAAAATATTTGTTATTTTTCCTTTAAAAATGTAATTAATAATGAGAAATTGAAAATAATATATAATTATATAATATTACTAAAAATATTTATGTATTTTGACATTTTATCTCTAAAAAAACCTCAATTTGTGGAACTTATAAAATAGACACATGAAAGGTTTTGGAGAGTTTGAGAAACCCTCTAAAACCTTTCTCTCTTTCATTCAACTCTCAGACAAAGATAAAACTTTCTAAAGTCACATTTTCCCTTATATTCTCCTCCTCACTTCTATTCTCCTCCAAAACTACGCTCACATACAAACTATTAGAGTCCACCATCAATTTGTGCATTAAGTAAGATCACTTTTTTATATGAGGTACATTTCTATTCCATAGGGGCCAATGTAAGGGGTGGTTAATTAGAATAACATTTATTATTACTTTTATTATTACTTGCTAAAATACATTAAAATACATGCTATAATGTTATTCTACTTACATATAAAACAATATGCATTTCTACAGAGTTCTACGCTTCTACCATCTATCTTTCTAAAAAATTGTACTTATAGATAAAACAATATGCCTTTTATGATTACACTTGAGTAGCATATGTGAGGTTTATGAAATTTCATTTTTTGCATCTACAAGTTTACTACTACATCTAAATGTATAATGGTGTCTTCAAAATTGTTGTCATATCCTCCTTAGTGACTTACATTATTATAGCTTTAATTTTATTTGTTTACTACTTCAGTCTTTCTATATGGTGTTATGTAAATATTTTATTTCCTAATTTTTTTTAAAACCTTTTTTGGTGATGGATATGATTGAGTCTTATGTAAAGAGTCATGTCTTCAAAAAAAAAACAAGGTCTTCATATTATATGGAAGTTTGCTTATTAACTCACCTCGGAAAATGGCCTTAACATATATTGTAACTTCAATAGCCTTCTTTCATTTTCTTAATGATCTTATATGATTGATTTCAAGTTTGGTAGCATATATTACTTATATTCATTTTTTACTCAATGTTTGCTTAATTTGTGTCTAATTCCATTTTTTCTATAACTTAATAATGTATTTTTCTTCAATTTTATTAATATAAATTAGTCGTATAACAGAATTAACCAGCATATTTCAATATCACGCTCATTCTACCTGTTAAAAGATTTGAATGATTCAAAACACTTGTGGAAGATTGTTGTTAGAGTTAATAAAATTTGGTATGTGCACTTATTACCCAAACCTGGACATCTAGAAATGATATTGATGGATTATAAGGTAATAATATATATTTTATGTAAAAATATATTTGTTAGAGTATTAATTTTATATTTTTAAATGAATTTAGGGAAAAAAATTCAAGTGTATGTTAAAAAGGATGATTTCAATGAGTAAGAGAAAAGTTGGTGGAGAATAACACTTATGTGATGCATAATGATCTGCAATTTAAGGCATGTGATCATCCATACATAATGCAGTTCATTGTGGGTACAACCTTAAAAGAGAGAGACTTTCCTAATATTCCTCAATTTGAATATGATTTCAAGAAATTCGGTGAAATACTTGTTGAGAACTTTCAACCTGGTTTGTTAGTAGGTCAGTTTTCTAGCATAGATGTTGTAATATCCATATTTTTTATTTCAATTATATTATTGTAACACATTTTTTATATGATTGAATTAGATATCATTGGAGCGGTTGACAAGTTGATTTTCTCGCATACACAAGCAAATTTGAAGAATAATATTTTTAATGTGAAAGATTTTATGTAAGTCAATTGTGTTTTTTGTCTTTTATGTATATGAAGATTGAATTACGTTTTTGACACAATTTTTGCATTTGGAGTTTTTAATTAGTGGTGATGTTATCACGTGTGCCCTATGGGAATCCGGAATCCCATGCTATGAAGTTGTTTAACTAACATAATTGGGTAATCAGCTCAACATAATTCCATCTATTTTTTTTTACCTTCAAAAAAAGCATCGACCAAAGATATTTAAAAAAATCATTCGTTAAAAATGAGGATATGATTTGAGATAAAAGAAAACAGTAACTTTGTAAAAATACAATGTGTTTATTACTAACATCAATGAGTTTTTTGATAGATTATGACCTTCATAATCTATGAACTTTTTAATCACAGACCATGACGTTTAGGTGATGAATCTTGACTAACATGAATAGGTTTTTTGTTGTTTCAAAACAAGTTTGTTAATTCACCTCCATCTTTTTAGTTAAACAAAAGATTGATCTAAAACTTTTTATGTTAAAGGTATATAGCTGAAAATGAATTGACAATTGAATTCTTTTTCATAACTTTAAATACACATACATTATAATTTAAATTAAAAATAGTTGGATAATTTAAATTTTATTGTCAATTATTTTTAATACTTTTTATTTTCTTATTTAAGTGTTTATTATAAATTTCACTTATTTATACTAATTTTTATGAAGATATACATGTGCATTAAATATAGGATCACATACATTATAATTGGAATATCAAATAGTACATATATTTAAATAACCTTTGTGACTAATTGGTGTTGGATAATCTTATTGTCAATTATTTTTAATACTTATTATTTTCTTATTTAAGTGTTCGTTATAAGTGTTCATTATTTGCAGGTGAGTTGACGTATTGAAGGCTACATAACCTTGACAAACCCAACAAAATGATGAATCTTTATGTGATGCAATTTCTCAAATCACCAAAAAGGTATTGTGTAACATTACAAGCTAATACTTATATTTATTTAATCATAGAGAGCATTGAAATTTTTAAAAAAATAATCTAACTCTTCTTCATCCCAAAAATTTGAAAAGTAGAAAAAATCTTCACATACACTCATTCCATAACATCTCTCTTCCTCCCATAACATCTCTCCTCTTTCCAAAACATTTCTAGAGTTTACTATTCTCCAAGCTTCTTAAACTTCACAGGTAACTATCCAAAAGAGCATTTCATCATCTCCTTCTTATGCTTTACGTTTCTGACGAGTTGGGGTTATCCCACTTTGTTTCTTCCTTTTTTGTTTACTTTTCCACAAGTAGTTCTTATTTACTTAAACCCTATCCTCTTGAACTATGTTTCTTCCTTTAGTTCTTATTTCTAAACTTTTCTTCTTAACATATTTTCTTTTTTAACATTTGAGGTTCAATACCATTTCATTATTTCAATATGTTTATATCAAGGATAAATTATTACAAACCATGTTTTAATAGGTAATCCTCGATATTATTTTCATTAACAAATTATATTGTCGTTCTTGAATTAAATTTATGCAATACACAGTATCACCCGTGTGAATACATGAATATCCTACTAGTTTAGTAATTAATGACACAAACATGATTTTGTTTACTTCAATTAACTATAAATTTTATTGTAGAAATCGAATCAGTCATTAATGATTTGGTTCGGTTCCATAGTTTTCTTATTTCTTTTTTAAATATTGCATCAATTAAAAATTCAAAATATATTTCACCAGATATTGTTTGTCCATAAAAGGAAAACACAATTATTATTATAATTCATAATTAGTAACATATATTATAATTAGTAACATATATCATAATTAGTAACATATATAACAATTTAGTACTACATATATATACTAGTAACATATATAACAATTTATTAGTAAGGCATATAATAGTAACATATATAATGATTAGTCACACATATAACACTAATATTATACATACAATTTATGATATATGTTAGATTCATATATTTGATACCGCGAAAAGTTAGAAGATGAGTTCTAAATCATCAAGACATTGGAAAAGTAGCACACATAAATATAACAATTTAATAAGTAACAACATATATAACAATTTAGTAACATATGACAGTAAAATACACACAAAATTAGTAATTTAAGTCACAAAATTGACTGAAGAATTCAAACAATGGTGCAACATTATTCCTCAATATCTATTTCTTTAATATACAGTTCGGTTCGAACAGTTTCTATATTTTCAAAACCATAAACCGAGTCGAACTTATACAATAACAAAAAAAACCAAAATGAAATGTGAAACTAAACTGAACAATGTTTTATGGTTTGGTTCGGTCTCACTGATTTCACGATTTAAACTAGAACTACTGACACCCCAAGTTTTGTTTGCGCTAAATTTGGGATATCATTTGTTGCTCCTTAGATTTTGTGAAAAATATAGATAAAATCATTTATTATAAGACGAAGTTTTCAAATTTAGGTGTTCAATTAATGAAACTCGCGTAAGGTAATTAACTGATAATAACTACTTGATTCACCTCGAAAGAAAAAGAAGAGAGAAGCCACTGATGGGTGTAGGGATGGCGAAATAACACAAGGCTACCCGCAAAAATATCTACAATGGTTACCCATAATAATAGTTTATGAGTAAAAATATGTTTTATGATATTCGTCTCATGGGTACCCGCATATTTATCAATTTATTTTTTAATTAAATATTTATATATATTCTACTTTTTTTATTATTTTAAAATTGTATATTATCTACTTTATTATTATTTCATAATAAATTGTAGTGATATAACTATAATCATAAGTTATTATATAAATATCTTATTATTAATGTAATATTTATTTTTAGATATTGATTATTGCAAAATATATAATTAAAATTAAAAATTTGTTGGGTAACTACATATACCCGCTACCTGCATGAATATCCACAAATAATGCAGATTTGAGAATGAAAAAAACACTACTCACACCTTTCTAATCCATTGTCATCCCTAATTGGGTGCCTTAGTTTTGCTTTTTAGTTTAGAAATAGAAGATTTCAAAACTTGTAATACTAGGTTGCAATTTATAATTAGGATGATTTATGTTGTAATGGGAACAAAGATCATCTCCATCAATGAAGATGCAGATACTTACTCTTATATGTATTTTTAATGATAAAAATGTTATTTTATTGTATATAAAGGGATAAAATTATCTTATCATATTATTATTTCTTTTATTTTTTATAATATGTATCTTTCCATTAATAAAGATAATTATTACTCTTGTAATGGTGGTGAGTTTTATACATGTGAGGAATTGCCTCTTCAGCTTCTAATCATGTTCAGAAACATAAATAATCTCATACTGTTCTTCATATAGTAAGTGCATTTTTTGGAAGATATACATATACTAAGTGCGTGTTTATAGTATGATATTATATGTATAAAATAATTTATAATGATAATTTTGAAAAATAGAGGAATATTTTTCTAAGAAGAATAATAACTAATTAAATATTCATTGTGATGTTAGATATTTTCTGATGATTGGTGAAATACAAATCTTAGAATTTTGAATATCATGATTCTCACACATAATATAAGACAAAGATACAAAGTCATGTACCTGAATCCTTGAATTAATATTCTCTGATCTACTCCTATGATATACCTTTTGAGAGTTTTGGTATGATGGTCTTCCTCAACCAAATCATTAATTCCTTTTGGGACCTCCGTTTTCCTATGATGGGGAGAGGTGAAAAATATTTGTGATTTGGTGTCTTGGAGATCATAATTGTTCCTTATGTGTTAACTTATAGGGTTCTCATTATCCCCTATAGGTCAACTGTTTGGGTATCCATTGTTTAAGTCCATATTCATTATCAGTTTCAAAAGTCCTTTAGATTGTCATTAATTAGATCACTTGTTTTGTAATCCCGAAATAAATAACCAATATAATTGTATTAAATATATGATGCTCACCTTAATTAGAAATTATGAATTTCTAACAATCTCCCACTTGGACTTTATATTTTTCCTGAAACAATTATATCACATATTCTTTAGGCACACATTTGTATGCTATTTATATTTAGACGTCTCTTTAACACAATCTGGTTCATCTCATATATCAACTATGGAACCACTGTGACCTTCATCACATTCAAATGTGACTCAACTACGATGATCACCATATTAATATACTTAATAACAGATCAAATATGGATGAGTGACATGAAAATTCCATGCAATGTGATCTCAAACATGTCTATTTTCAATTGGTCCTTCTTTATTCTTTATTGAGATCAATCCAAAGTCTTTAATTGCAACATAATAGTTACAATGCATAAGTTCAAAAAAACAAAAAAACATCAACTTTATTATGGATAAAATTATATATGACGTCCAAAGTATATCATAAAACATATAGACTCCCACTAAATTAAGGTATCCTAAGGAGCAATACTCATATGAGCAATATGCTCATGAAAGACTTTAGGTACCAAACCTTTAGTCAATAGATCATCTAGCATAAAATTTGTCTCTATATGTTCTTTGGAAATTTTTCTATTTTGAACACTTTCTTTAATACCCAAAAACTTGATGTCAATAAATTTTGACTTTGTAGAACTCCTATTATTGTTGGAGTAAAGAATCGCGGACTTACTATCACAATAAATTCTTGGTGGTCTTTTAGTACCATCAACCACACGTAAGCCACTGATAAAATCTCCGCAACCATATGTCATGGTCTAATGTTTTAAAACAAACCATGAACTCTGTAACCATGGTTAAAAGGAGCTATGAGCATCTATTTAGCAGACTTCTAAGATATATCACCTTTAGCCAAGATAAACACATATCCAGAGGTGGAGTGTCTATTGTTTAGACACCCAAAAAAAACGGAGTCAGAGTACCCAATGATCTCTAAATTCTCATACCTCCGATAAGTGAGCATGTACTTTTTTGTTCTCTTTAAGTAAAGAATAACATGTTTGACTGCCTTCAAGTGATGCATTACATGATGGCTCAAATATCTTTTAAAAACTCCTACGACAAACCATATGTCCGGAGGTGTACAAACTTGAGCATACATTAGACTTCCTACTACATATGCATAAGGGATACTTTGCATCTCGTATCTTTAAGGCCATTTTCAGGGCACTGTTCGAGACTAAACTTGTCTCCCTTAGCTATAGGGGTATCCCCTGGTTTACTGTCTTTCATGCCAAATCTATCCAGTACTTTATCTATACAGCTATCGTGTGATAACCATAGGATGCCTTGAGAGCGATCTCTTAGTATCTGAATACCTAATACAAAAGAAGTTTCCCCAAAATCTTTCATTTAGAAATTATTCGTTAGAAATCTCTTGATCTCATGAAATAGTTCCAAATCACTACTCGCAAGCAGTATATCATTGATATATAATACCAGAGATATAACTTTACTCCCACTAGACTTGTAGTAAACACAATTATCAACTTTATTTGCCTCAAAATCATACGAGGTAATAATTTGTTGAAACTTATGATTCCATTAATGAGAAGCTTGTTTAAGACCATAGATGAATTTCTTTAATTTGTATACCATTGACTTTGAGCTAATTAACACAAAGTTTTCTGGTTGCACCTTATAGATCATTTCTTTAATGTCACCATTTAGAAACGTTGTCTTAACATCCATCTGATGTAGCTGTAAATCAAAATGAGCTACTAGTGTCAATATTATTCTAAAAGAATCCTTCGAAGATATTGGAGAGAAGATTTCTTTATAATCAATAACTTCTTTCTCAGTGAAGCCTTTAGATAATAGCAGAGCTTTATATCTGTCAATATTACCATTCGAATCCCTCTTGGTTTTAAATATCCATTTGCAGAAGTTCAATGGATCATCTTCTGTTAACCTAATGCCATCCTCATGTTCTTGAAGAAATACAATATAATCATCAAGAATTGTACTTCTCCTCTCTCTAGTGGATCTCCTTAATGACACTTCTACTTCTTGAGGTTGTTGAATTTGTTCTATAGGTACTTGAAGGAGAACCTCATTGTTGTCTTGTTCTAAAATATTGCCAGGGACAATATTCTAAACATTATCTCCTATTACTGAATTTATTCCTTGAATGGTAATAGGCACAAGAACTTGTTCACCATTAGTGACAGGTTCTTCCTCAAAGACAACATTCTTTATGTTCTCTTCCTTCCCAAAATCAACTTCCTCAAGAAATCTTGCATTTCCCGTCTCAAAAAAAGTCTTGAAGTGGGATCATAAAATTTATAGCCCTAAGAGCGTTCAACACAGCCAACAAAATAACAGTTAATTGTTCTTGAGTCCAGTTTTCTTTCATGCGACCTATCAGGTCGTGCCTCAACTGAAAACCCTCAAATGTGCAACTGTTTTAAGCTTGGTCTTTTATTACTCCAAAGCTCATATGTGATTTTGTTAATTGTTTTACTTGGCACCTTATTACGGATGTAAAATGTGGTCTTCAAAGCTCCAACAAAGAAACGCTGGTAAGAAAGAATGACTAATCACGCATCTCACCATATCTATAAGAGCTCGGTGTAATCACTCAACAACATCCTTCATGCTAAGTTTTCCTAGCATAGTGTATTGCAGAACAATTTCACATTCTCTGAGGAAAAACACAAATAGCCATTTCACAACATCCTTATTGTTCTTTGTTTTCTTATTCTGAAAGGTCATAGTCAAATGAGCACTTTCAGTCCTATCTCTCTTTCTCTTGCACACGCTAAGATATAAACTCATTGTGAGACCATTTGTCATTCTGAGTGTTATAGCTCACTTTGAATGGCCCAAAGTGTGCAGGAAGTGAGATCAAAACCAAGTGCACGAGCAAGTCATCACCAATATCTAACTTATATGACTTGAGTTTTGATGTGAGATTAGACATCTCCATAATATACTCCCATATGTTCCCTTTACCATTATAGTTAATGGAGATGAGTTTAACCAAAAGGTTAGTCGTCTACGCTTTTTGATTTTTTTGACATAGTATGGTTCTATTTCTTCAAAGAACTTTCGTGCACTTTCACCCTCAGAAATAGAGCCATGAAATGCTTCTAGAATAGAGTGTTTCATGATCATTATACACATTCAGTTAGAGTGTTCCAATTTCTCAATTTTAACATCATCGAGGATTTCCAGAGTATAAATGGATTTCTCCACCTGAAGTGCCAGATCTAAATCCATACAACCGAGAATAATTTCTACGGCTTCCTTCCACACCTTAAAGTTTGTCCCATTCAGCAATGAAATGTTCTTAATTTGAGCAGAAATATTTGTAACACTAGTAAAAGAACAAAACAAATTGCAATCTTTCTTGCAATTCATCTTTAATACTTAAATTCAAATGATAATGGAGCACATCACAAGTTACCTATTACAATATTAATATTCAGTCTTTGGACAAAAATATTAACTTGAAAGTGGTACACTCAATGTAGTAATCAAACAATGATAATCAGTCTTGTCAAACAATAAATCTTTCTTTGGACTGACTTACTATTCACATGGAAAGTCATATGATTATCACATATTTATTGCTACAAGTATGTTAGTAATTTGGGCCAAATAAAAATCTTCATTTGGGCCGATCACTATTCACATAAAATATAAACATACAATTGACTTGATATTTCATATCAATCACTAATGATATTCTTGTTTATAATGGTCATACATTGATCATAACGCATGTCAAATAATAAATCCTTCTTTGGATTGATTTATCATTTACATATTCAACATTATAATAATTACATGTTTACCATCACAAGTGTGTATATAATCCGGCCGAATAACAATCTTCCTTTGGGTCGATTAATACTCGCATGGATACATATACGCACTAGCATTTGACATTTATTATGAATAATTCACAAAAAAGATGTCACTTTGTCAACTTCTTGTTGAATATGTTCACTTAAAATGTCAAACAATTTTATTTTCTAAAAAAAAACCATTTAGTTGAGTTTGATTCAACATAACCTTAAACCAAAACATATATTATTTATATCCACATATAAATACATATATCCATTATAGCCTAATGGTAGTATTGCATCAATCTCATCATAAAGACTTCATCTTGAATTCCAGTAATGGTCCTTTTGAATTTTCCATAAAAGAAAATATTACCATTTTATACATGATTAATAATGGTAAGGCAAGTTGTCCAAATTTAAACAACACTTCAACAATAACATCTACTTAATAATGCAATTAGCCACCAACCAATGCAACAAACCATAAGTGTTGCAACCATTTAAACAAACAATTCAGGTAATATATATAAATAAGACATGTTAAATAGACTCATCACAAGATACCTAGCACAACATCAATTTTACGTCTTTGGACAGAAAAATTAATTTGTAAGTGGTACTCTCAACATAATGATCAAATATTAACAAATACTTCTATAAAACAATAGCCTTTCTTTGGACCGACTATTATTCACATGAAAATAAACTTTATAATTTTTATTTATTTATCGTCACATGTATGTTACTACTTGGCCAAATTGTGTCTTCCTTTGAGCCGAACAAAATTTGCATAAATAATCTCATACTCATCTGTGCAGTATTAATCAATTTCCACAATAGAGGTTACTTTAGCAACATATTGCATCAATTAATTCAAAAATAATTACCATACAAAAGGAAAAGAAAATTGTTACATTATGAAAAAAAAATATGATCTTGGAATTAAAACCTTCAGATTTGGTATCTTTTATGATTAACAAATCTAATCCAATAATATAATTTCAAATAAAAAAATATATTACATATATATCGACGCATAAAACTGAATGCAATCTTAATCAAATACAAAATAGATCTAGAGTGAAAAGCATAAAAGAATATATGCAACTCATTATAAAAAATTCCAAATCGAATATGATCATGCATATCTTAAAACATATATATATACACTTTCACACAATAACATAGTAAAATATATATAATTTTAAGCATTAACTGTAACTATTATATGTATATTAACTTTAATAAGTAATTTCAAACATCACAACAACCTCAAGTTGGAAAAAAATACACACATATATATGTATATATATGTGTATATATTTTAATTCTCAATATATAAAAGGTAATGAATTCTAGATTGTATATGTATAAAATAAAAACACATCTTAACACATATATACCTTATACATATACTTTAACAAATTGCAAAATTATAGAGTGACAAAAGTCAATGTCCAACAGTAAGACATTAGTGCACATATAATATACATATTGCATAACAGAATCATAAAAGTTAATGCATTGTTCATGTACATATCTGAATATTACATCAACCCATGTTGCAATGATTCATAATACAAATTACTCATAATTCAAATAAGTGGAAGCGGATAAAAGTTATCATCATTATTCCTAAATACCCAATTTCATAACCAATAGCGGAAGCATAAAAATTCACAAATTTAAAAGTTAGGGTTCATAAAAAAGGGAGGAAAATCATCTTTAATGAAAAACCATAAAATTTAGAACCTAAAGCTCTCATACCACTTGTTAGATATTTCTTGATGATTAGTGAAATATCAATCTTAGGATCTTGAATATCATGATTCTCACACATAATATAAAACAATAATACAAAATCATACCTAGATCCCTGAATCTATATTCTCTGATCTACTCATTTGATATACATTTTGAGAGAGTTTTGGTATGATGACTTTCCTCAACCAAATCTTTAATTCTTTTTGGGACCTTCGTTTTCTCTCTGATGAGGAGAGGTGAAAATTATTTGTGATTTGGTGTCTAAGGATCATAAGCGTTCCTTATGTGTTAACTTAGAGGGGTTCTCATTAACCCTTATAGGTCAACTATTTGTGTATCCATTGTTTAAGCTCATATCCACTATCAGTTTCAAAAGTCATTTAGGTTGTCATTAATTACATCACTTGTTTTGTAATCCCAAAATAAATAGTCAATATAATTGTATTAAGTATATGATGTTCACCTTAATTAGAAATTATAAATTTGTAACTATGTATCATAGAGTTATCTTATCTTATTGGCTTATCATATGTGACTAGCTTATCCAATTTCTTCCGCTTATTTTTATTTTTTTTATTGGGTTTAGGATAAATTCTTTATATTTGGTGCACTGTACATATGTCTCGTCTCATTGTAAATAGTTCTCTTAGAAACAAGAAAATTTTAACGAATACCTTTTGATGTATGTCACATAACTGAACCACGTTAAATCTCAATGCTATTTTTTCTTATTAAATCTTATCATGGTCTTTAGTCCCAAGAAGATGTGATTTGAGCGTATGAACAGATCATACATGAACTTCTCTTTCATTTTTTTTTAAACTCGACTTAGACATGACATTTCATCGGATTCGTGAACATGCCTTCATGAAGTTAGTACAACTTGCGTTCTAATTTCATATAATTTATGAATGATTCTTAGATTGTAATCGTAACTTAATTTAGTTAATCTTTATGTGCCTACATTTTTTGTGTTACATAAATTTGAGACAATATATAGTGGATGAGTTGTTTTGCTTTATTGTAACTTTGCTGTTCCTTGACTCATATCTTTGATTTGATGACAAATAAAATGAAGAAACTTTGCTACATTTACATTCCAAGATGGAAACATATAAATTGCAAGTATACGTTATCAAGAAACCGTGCATATATTACGAAAAAAGTGAAGTACAAATTATGTTGCAAATCGAAAAGAGAATATTCATGTCAAGTGGTGTTTTTCTGTGTGTGGTAAAGTTTGTTTGGCTAAGATCTTGTAGCATCTTGCCATTCGTACATGAGCAAAAAAGTTTTTGATTAACTTAAATTGACAAATTTTAATGAAATTACACAAATTATATCTTTCTTTTTTATGCCCGTAAATTATCCTTATTATATACATGTGTTATACAAATTATTTATGTACGAGAAATAAGTGTGATTTTTTAAATAAAAATAGTTATAAATATAATTATGTTAAAATATATTATATGGTTGAGACAAATCCAAACAGTATAAGAATTAATATTTTTGATTCGTTACACAATGCATCAATAATTCTAAGAAGATATTGTCTAACTTTTATACTATATTGTAATAAAAAAAAGAATAAAGAAATGTTAACTCATATATTATTCGGACTTGTTTCCGCAATATAACATATTTTGTTTAACTTAATTATATTTATTACTATTTACGGTTTAAAATGTTACACTTTTCACTTATGCAATATATATATATATAAAGAGTAAATTACACTGACACCCCCTGAGTTTTAGTGAAATTACACAAACCACCCCTCACTTTTCTAAACTTACACAAACCTCCCCTAGTTTTGTACTTTCATTACACTGACCACCCCCTGTATAATAAATAAGTGTAATTTTTTAAAAAAAATGTGATAAATGCAATTAAGTTAAACAAAACATGATATATTGTGTAGACAAGTCTAAATAATATACAAATCAATGTATATTTATTATTTTTGGTTTGTTACACTACATTATAAGAGTGATTTAAACAATATTTCTTTATAATTGTTGATGCATTTTGTAACAAAAAATAATAAAGATACATTGATTTGTATATTATTTAGACTTGTCTACACAATATATCATGTTTTGTTTAACTTAATTGCATTTATCACATTTTTTGTTTAAAAAATTACACTTATTTATTTCTTATACAGGGGTGGTCAGTGTAATGAAAGTATAAAACTAGGGGAGGTTTGTGTAAGTTTAGAAAAGTGAGAGGTGGTTTGTGTAATTTCACTAAAACTCAGGGGATGTCAGTGTAATTTACTCATATATAAATTACTTACATCAATTTAACTAAATTCAAGGGTATGGATGTAATTTATTCAAAATTTGTTTTTTTTTTTTGAAAAATAAAGTTAATTGTAACATCATAATATTAAACAAAGGAAATTCTTTATTATTAAAAGGCAATATTCTTCACCTTTTGATAATTAGATGCATGTGGATTTCTGTAATTGAATCCAAGATCTAAATCTCTGTTCTACTTTTAGGCAATCATTCAAATTTAATTAAGCTGAACCTACTCCTTGAAAATTTAAAATTTTGGACTTTACAAGATTACCCTTTCTAATAAGTTGAGCTTATTTAAATCTTATTGTCAAGGGATAGAGGACTCATAAAATGACATTCTCATCACCCAATATATTTTATGAGAAAAAGTAGAATACATCAATAATATAAAGTTTTTTATACTATCATTATATCAACGATTATTCATGTTTAATCATTATTGATTCTTAAATAAAAGTAAAATAAATAAATGATAGATAATACAATGATTATATATAAATCTTTACCTGATTGTATATAAATATTACATCCATATTTTATACAGTAAAGGAAAAGGAAAAATAATTGGATGTGATAAAAAGAATTGAGGTAATAGAAGAGGGTGTGGCAAAGACTTGTGGAGTTTGAATAGGAATCTGAGAAGGCCTTGAAAGTTGAAGCCATTGAGGGTAGTGCTGGAGAGGAGATAATATTCTAGGGCCACCAGAGTTCAACAGCTAAAGTCCAAAGTTTTATATTTTCAATGCTAGAAAGGAAAACATCATTAGATTATGATTAAGGAGTACAAATTTTGCAGAAAAAAGTCAGCCTACAAGGACCCGGTTACTCACACTTCTAAAAAATTCACTGCCGTTGTCACCTGGCTGTCTCCTAACATTATTTTACCAAATAATCTTAGTTTTAGTCCAACATTATAAAAATATTAGTAAGTGTTATAAGAATAGAAATAGAGAAGTAGTAATTTTTACCTTAAAATCAATAGAGTATACCTTAAAATATATCACCAAATTCAACAGATAATAGTGTTTTAAATTATATTCTGCAATTGCTATTTTGACCACCATAGTATACTTTTGTGAGCCTTCTTAATAGTATCGTGATCATAACTGTGTCCATATCATACACAAATTTCCATAGTTAACTTAACCATAACCACAATATAAAATACTTATTTATGCCCACACAGGTTAAACATTTCCATCTAAATTAATCTTGAGATAAAAGAAAAGACTAGGGCTAAAGATCCAAAAGCTTTAAAATCAGAAAAAATATCTAGCATCTAAAACTTAACAAGAGAATGGTAAAAGGTTCAATACATATGTACCATGCACTCAAAAAGTGACTGCCCAAAGAGGGTCTTCAACTTATGATAAGAAACCAAAAGTATGTTTGACTGCTTGTTACACCATCATCGTGATGTGATGATAGTAATAATTAAATGTATATTAATATATTCTTTAAATTAAATATATATTAATAAAAGATACAAGTAACAACAATTATTTAGATGTGTATAAAAACCAGGATGGGCTAGAAATTCAGTCAATGTGAGACATAGTCATGTTGTCATAGGGACGATTATTCCCTTTTCTATGTTTTTTCGTCGTTTCCTTTGGATTTACCTTCCTTGACAGCATGGTGAGTGTTTGGACACGTGCACATGGTTGTTTTCTAATATAATATAAGAAGAAAAATATATATATACAAAAGTTTCTTTTATTTCGGTGGATTATTTACTATTTATTTTCAATTATTATTAATTCTTAAATAAAAATAATAAAAATTAATGTTTTATACTTCAATGCATAGAATGCCATTAATAAATAGCTTGCCAAACTGATCTTTAAATTCTAATGGCACTACTCCATTGTAAGCATTTTTACAACATTATTTTGGCATCTATCAATTAGGGAAATGACCCATACTATCACTTTGAGTAGGTTTAAAGGACACAAGATTTTCCTTTTTGTGGAAAATGAAGATTAATAAAGGTGGTAGGCTTCTGTTTTCCAGTCACGCTCATTTATGAAACATAATCGTTTTCACTTTTTGACAGAAACAGCATTCCTTATGATTTAAATGGTTGAAAGTGAGAGTAGATTAATTAAGCTGAAATAACTTTTTGTCGTTGATAAGATTAAGCTGAAATATTAACCTAGCAATAGGACCAAATCTGGCATTGTGAATTATTAATATTTTAAAACAACAATAAATATATATATATATATATATATATATATATATATATTATTAAGATTTAACTCTAAAAAATTGATAGACAAAATGTTGAGATAAACAATTTCCTCAAAAGAACACCCCTTACTCATAAATTATAAAGATTTAACTCTTATTTCGTGTTAATGATCTTGGAAATCATTGTATATATTCTTTATTAGGGTAACAATTTGGAAAACTGTTGCAGTGTATCAAAAAATTATGGCCTAAACAAAAAGCAATAGATAACGCCCCAAATAACAACAGTTATAAAACTATGGCCTGAAGTAAAAAGTACATTTTTCTAAATTTGACAATTGTTTGGAGCCATTGGTGGAGTGGAAAATTGTTGTAGTGGATATATAGTAAAGAGAGACTTAATGTACAAAAAGTTATCAAATAGAATGCAAGAAGAGATAAGTTTATGTAGTCTTATTCTACATCACACACATTATATATGATTACAACTTTACATAATTTTCACACCTACATTTTGCTTTTACCATATACCCACATATAAATGGGAAACAAGAAATGTTAATAAGCATAGTTGAGTACAAAACATAAAAACTGTGAAAGAGATGGTGTAGTTAACATGTTTCTTTTAAAAAATAAGAAACCAAAAAGTAACAAATTATGGGATAATCATTCCAAATAGGAGTTCAACTTTCTTCCGACCTCATCATGTGTCATCATACACACTTGCTTCACCTCCTCTTCTCTATATTTCTCTGTCTTGATTCTCACCCTTTTCTTCTCTCTTCCCTGTAGCTTTTCAACGCCACCCATAACATCTTAGTTTTTTATTCAACCTAAAAAGTAGATAATTAAATTGACACTGTAACATATAAGAGAGAGAAAGGCAAGAACATAGGATTCCATATAGCATATATCAGTTTGTATTGTTTAGGGTTGGAAACATGGAACTATATAATTAACAAGGCTAGCTCCCCATTCTCTTGGGTTTACTCATAATTTTAACTGCTTTTTCTTTTCTTATAATCTGAGTCAAACCTATAGTTGAAGAAATAGCTTTGATATGCTAGAAAAAATGGATGATGGAGAAATCTCATATGGTTTCACTCATCAGAACACAACTGGTGCATCTAGTAACACTCCTGCTTTAAAGAGGAAGAGAAACCTCCCTGGAAACCCAGGCATGTTTTTTTCTTTCATTGTTGCTTATAGTTATATTCTTAGCTTCCTTATTTTCTCTACCTTTTGCTTAATCATAGAGCATTGTAATGTGTAAACTTAGGGGTGATATTTTTGGCAACATCTTTCATGTTTATAGTACAAAACGCAAGCACTTTATGCCATAAACATGAAAAGTTACTAGGCGATCAGCTTTAACCAAACATTTTCATTTAAACAAGTATATTCAAAGCTGAATCAGATGTATATTCAAAGCTGAGCAATTGCTTTTTATTGAAAATAAAAAATGATTTGTTATATGAATCTTATTTATGCACTGCAGATCCTGAAGCTGAAGTGATAGCCTTATCACCAAAGACACTAATGGCCACAAACAGATTCGTTTGTGAAATTTGTCTAAAGGGTTTCCAAAGGGATCAAAATCTTCAACTCCATAGACGTGGGCATAACCTTCCTTGGAAGCTAAAGCAGAGAACAAGCAAAGAAGTAAAGAAGCGAGTTTATGTGTGTCCAGAGAAGACTTGTGTGCACAACCATCCCTCAAGGGCTCTTGGAGACTTAACTGGGATTAAAAAGCACTTCTGCAGAAAGCATGGTGAGAAGAAATGGAAGTGTGAGAAGTGCTCAAAAAGGTATGCTGTGCAGTCAGATTGGAAAGCACACTCAAAGACTTGTGGCACCAAAGAATACAAATGTGACTGTGGAACTATCTTTTCACGGTAATTATCTGTCTATCTTATCTTGCATATCAGAATATATATATATATATATATATATAGGGTAAATAGTGATAGTAACCAAATCTTATGCAAAAGTGGTAACTTGTCTAGTGGTCTTGAAATTTTTTAAGAAAATGACATAGGAAATTACTATCTTTATCTTAGTTTGTGACAAAATAAAGAGTATAGCTCTCTTCATGCAGTAGTGGACTAGTTGCTCTCAAACCTTTTTTTTATCTGCAAAATAAAATATTATTGATAGAGAAGATAGATCTAGTTGCTGTCAAACCTAAAAGATAGAGGGAAAAAATGATTCATCTAGCTGAAATCTGTGGTGGTGATATCGTTGTTTCTAACTCCTTTTGTCTATGGTGTATGTGGTTGTGACTCGATGTATATCTGCGCGAGGAGAATAATAGTAGTAGAGTTAGAGAAAGAACTTGAAAGAACTCCACAAGTTCTTATTATTTTTTGCAACCATATGATGAAAAGACAAAAGTTTTAACATTTCCTTTAAGTGATTATTAATTGTGTTTTGCCTTGACTAATATGGGGTTGAACTAATGCTTCAGATTCTTAAGAGTACGGAAAATATGTTAAATGTTATATGGAAAATGGTAATCTCCTATTCACACTAGTTCCTTTATATAATTTTTACATCTACTTTATAATCACATGAAAAAAGAAAACAATTATTATAAAGTAGAAGTCTTTTACTTAATAGTTATAAGGTAAGTGTGAAAAGTGATGTTATCAAAACTTGTGTGCAAATATCAATACTTAATTTATGTTAATTATAATTGAACTTTAGTATATACTGAATTTAGTTATTTTCTTAATTATAATTTTAATGTTATAATTGAAATAATATACACCGAATGGTATAAAAGTGCATCTCCCTTATTACGTAAGAACATAAAACTTTCTTCTCCAATTAGGCAATTACTGTCAAGTTTCTTGCATTTAGACTTTGTTTGAGCTTATACAAAAATTAAATTTGCCCAGCATAAAACTGATACCATTTTTTTACATTTTCCATGTGATACATTCAACCAAATAGGAACATCTTTCGATTTTGGATAGTATTTTCGAAACGTTTTAGATAAAAATGTTGCATAAATATTATTATTGGATCTGATATTGGCATTCTTACATGCCTTATTCCATTTATTTTATCTTAATTATTGCTTATTATCAATATTGATGGAGCAGGAGGGATAGCTTCATCACTCACAGGGCCTTCTGTGATGCCTTAGCAGAAGAAACAGCTAAGGTTAACGCAGGATCAAACATGGCTTACAGCCTCATGCAAACTTCTATAAGGCCTAACATGGCAACCCGTTTCTCTTCAATTTTCAAGCCAAATTCAAACACTGAGGAACCAAGTGACCAAACATATAGGGAACTATCCCTTTGGAATATGGGTCAAACATCTCAGGCTCATGAAACATTGGTCAATGGCAATTTGCATGAGATTCATCCACTTGGTTCTGCTACACTATATAGTGGTGGCAACCCACTTGTTGTTTCATGCTCTAACCCTCCACCCTCTAATTATCAACTAAAGTGGGTGTTTGATAATAAGGTCTCATCCAATGGAAATCAAGATTTAACTAGCACTACTACTTCACTTCCACTAGTGAATAATTTTAAGGATACTACAAACAACCTTGTAAGTGTTCCTTCCTTGTATAGTTCTCAACACCAACCAAATCAAACAACTTCAGCAAACATGTCAGCCACAGCTTTGTTGCAAAAAGCTGCACAAATTGGGGCAACTTCTTCAACTGAGCCATCATTCTTTGGGAGCTTTGGTTTGAAATGCAGTAATGGTCAAGGTCAAGATGGGAACAAATTTTGTGGCATGTATGGTTCAAGCTCAGCGCTCACTAGTCTTGGGAGTGAGCAAGATAATTCTCTAAGTTATTTGTCACATATGCCCCCTACAAAAAGAAGGCATGTACAGAATGAAGAGGGTGCAGCTGGGGGGCAAACTAGAGATTTTCTTGGTGTAGCCATGCAGACCATTTGCCACCCTTCATCAATCAACGGATGGATTTGATTTGATTATGTATTCAAATTAATATGAATTTCATTTTTAGTTATTTTTTCCTCAATAGAAGAGGAAAATGGTGAATGAAGTTGTTAGAGTTGACAAGGATCTACATGCATTATTCTAAGAAAAAAAATGTATGTATTGATAATGTATGAGTTTTATACATTTTTATTATATTATATATCATTTATGTTTAATCATCATTTACTCTTAAAAAGGTAATACAAATAAATGATAAATGATTTATTGACTATGTATAAATATTTACATCATTAATGCATACATATTAAACTCTTATTCTAAAATATGGTAACTTTAATGTTACAATTATGTTGCATTTATAGCATTGTGGATTATTGTGGGAAGACATTCACAATTATAATGTTGTTGTAAAGACTACTAAAACCATAATAATATGGTAGTCCTATTTGTGATCACCAATGTCGTTAGTCGTAGGCCTATAATATAATTAAAACCTTTTTGATACCACAGACTTTGAGTATATATCTTAAACCTTTTCAGGGAGGAAAAGTTGGGAATTGAGTGCTTGATGAAGGCTGGAAAGTTTGTTTGTTAGAAAACTATTTGAAGGGCTGAAAGAAGAGATATTCTTTTGAATCATGAAAGCTGACTCCTTTATAAAATGGGTGGCTTTAATTTTTTATGATAAAGGGATTGGAGGGTTTGTGGGGTAGTGGGGGCAAAGGATAGGACCACTTTTTGACTCCATTATTGCTTAGTTTCATGTCTGTTGTGGTTAATTGTTGGCTTGTTGCCTATGAAACTGGACTCAAAAGGAGAACTTTCAATGACACATAAAAGCATGATTCTAGTACTAGGCTTTTTAGCCTATTGATTAAAATAAACTAATGTGCCTTCTTATTCCTCCAACAATGCCTTAGTGTAGTATAACGAGACCAGCTATCTATTATATAAATTTACTTTAAAAAATAGATACTAATTAAGGAGAGATGCACAAGGTAAATTATTTTATTTAAAATGGATGATTGAGACTATTGAATATGGAGCATACAATAAATTTTCAAGTAATCTATTGTTATATTTTTGCTGTCATCGTCTAGGTGGTATTGAAATTCACTTGTCTTAATGTAATTATGAGCATAAAGAAAAAAATCCACATAGAAGTTGTAAATGATAATTAAGAAAGAAAAACAGTAGCTACTAGGAGTAAAGCGGGGTGTAAGTGTATTAATGTTGTTAATTTTTTAATAAATTTTATTTATAAAAAAAAGTATTAATGGTGTTGAAGTTGTTACAAACGTTATACTTTTGGTATCAACAAAACGTTGATCTAGTGATATAAGGTTTTGCTAGATCCCAAATCAAAAAGATTAAGAGTTCAATTCTTTGGAGCAACGCTGGTTGGGAGGGACAATCACACACCCAGAAAAAAATTAGCTTCTCACCTAATAGGGTGATATGATATATTTGATAGTAGAGATGAGCATGGGTCAGAAAGGCTTGTCCCTTCCCCGAACTTAAATGTTGGTATGTAGGGTTATTTTTTCAACCCGGACTCAGCCATAGACCTGACCTCAAATATCGACTCGGACAACCTCTGAGCTTGAACACGATCCTAAAGCCGATTAAATATAATGCATATCTCTTTTAAATAAAGTATTTTCATTATTTTACTTGTTATTAAAAATATGTAATTTTACATATCAAATGACATATGTATATATAATGTTGTTAATTATATATATATATATAGATATATGATGAACAAATTAGAGAGTCGATGATGTTTTTGACCAAAAAGATAGCATTACTCTATACACAATTAAAAGGAGACACATACAAACATGATAATTGAGTGACCTTGGGACGGGTCGGGTCATGTTTGTCTCCTTCCCGATCTTAAATATTTTATGAGTCTAATTTTTTAATCCAAATCTAGCTCTGGACCTACTAAGACACAATAAGCAGGTAGGGTCGGGTTCTGCTCATCCTACTTGTAGTACAAAAAAATGTTATTCTCTTGGTATTTGGTAAATCCTAATGTGGATTCTTAGTTAATAGTGTAACTTCTATATAAAATTTTAGGTAAGCTAGATACCCAAATATGGAGCAAACCTCACAATTTTATGAGCAAAAGTATTTTTTGCAAGCACATAGATAAATGGACCTACCACACGTACACCAAGATTCAAGTAAACAACTACACATACCCGTAAACAAACAAACATGAGCATTCCCTCCCCGCACCCCAAACAACTTCATGAGCTACCATTTCTGTCACCTAAATGACTATACAACAGACACCTCATATCTAAGTACAAATGAAAATCCAAGCCACCAATTACAACATCAATACTCCTAGTCAAAGTAACAAAACAAGCTTAGCATCTGATTTGAGAACCACTTCTACAATGATATTACAAGTTTTGTACTAGTTTTGAACTCATAACCTTTTGGGTTATGAATAAATTCCTTGTGAATTGGATTAAACTTTGTTAGTATAATGTATCTAAAACTAAGGATTAGTTTTTTTTATCAGAAAAATATAACTTTATTAGTACAAGAAAGGAAACACCACCGTATCAAAATAATCAGTCCATGTAATTCAACATCATTTGTACGTAGTTTAATTCCTGAATTTAGTAATTGTACAAGTCAAACATTATTTTAATTTATATCTTTATATGTATGCTGCGTACTAAAACAGTTGGCAAGAGACACTTGCGTGCATGTATAAGTATCAGACTCCTTCACTGTTTTGCATGAGATTTAACAGTGACCCTATGCTTGATTGCATTAAAGTGAAAGAAACAGTAAAAGAGAAGCCACATTCTTCATTTTTGACTTTTGACCGCAACACTCTCTGCTCTATGATGATGGGTGGATAATAGATGGGAAATATTAATTAGGAACACATATTTTATCCTATAATTTATGTCACTTTATTAATTGTGGTTAATTAGAAAAATATTTAATAATTAAAATTTTAATTTAAATATATATTTTTTAAACAATTATATATAATGGCAATAGAATGACACAAATTGTAGAATAACAGATTTACTTCCCTATTATGAAGTTACTGTTCACGACTATACCTTAAAAATGTAACATTCGATTGAAAATATAAGACATGCCTAAAGATGTAACAGCATTTGATAAATTAAAAGGCTAATTTATATGTTGGAAAGATATGTAATCGTGTAATTGACATGCTTGAGTGCAGTGGTAAAGCATTTTTGCTTTCTTTGTGATCTGACAACACAATTGTGATGCTGTCCTCTGCAAATTTATTCTAGTAGTTGAGTAGTTTGACCATAATATTATCAATTTAGTGTAATTTTTTTATTAATTATTAAAATACTGCACTTTTATGTAAATCAGTCATAAGATAGGTGTTTTCCTTTTTTTTTCTCTTGGTTCCACCAAAATCGCCAACCTTGTAGGAGATTATTTTCTTAACATTTTCCTATGAAACTTGTTAACAATGAAGGAGTTTCCTTCTTTATTCATTATTCTTCCCAACTGAAATCGTCAATGAGGTTGGAGGTTTACTTTTTTGAGAATATCTACTCTAATCGTCAATGGAGTTGGAGATTTACTTTTTTTTTTTATTTTCCGTTGCAAAATCGTCTCCCGCATGGGAGTTTTTAGTTTTTTTTCTCACTCCAAAATCGGCACTTAGGTAGGAGTTTTATATTTTTTTACAGTTTTATTTATTTTTCTAGGTTTTATTTTGTATCTATATCGTACTAAATTCTTATACCCACAAGAAAGTAATATATCACTTGTAAATTAATCATTAATAAATAAAATACAATTTTATGATATGTGTCATTTTCTCGTAGGTATGAGGATATTTCATTTTCCTTTTAATAAATACATCTAATCAATATTACAAATCTATATTTATTATTTATCACTCCAATATGTTTTTCAAAAAATCTTTCAAATATAATTTTAAGTATGATACTTTTAACCTAAAATAAGTTAGATTAAACTTGTACACGACAAAAGTAACTCAGTTCCATTTGTTTAAAAAGGAATTATGATATTTCCTCTGAAAAAATGTACCCCAAAAATAATAGTGTTATACATGAAGAAAACTAATTAATTGATCTATTGTTTAATCCATGCCAAAACACCTGCAATATTAATTTTAGTTGCATAAATATGTTAATCTCATTGCTTGCGTGTAGGGATACTCTAAAGACAAAGAAACAAATGTGTAGAATTTTTTTTCAATGACAAAATTGCTTCTTTCTTTATTTGCCATACGGACAAAGCTTCTTAAAATAGTCATTAACATCCATCATCATCACTCCATAATGCCAACTTCAAACAAAAATCTTGACAATTTTTCTCATATTAGCCTTATTATGAAGACATAATTTGAAAAATTAACTTGTATCAAATCAAACTTTATTAAAACACTAGGCAAAAGCTTTACTCAACATATTTCATAAACAAAAATAGGAAAAAAGAATAGAAAAGTATGTTGTTACAAAACTATGTAGAGTATAAATAAAACTCCAATCGAGTAGGCCATTTATAAAGTAAAAAAAATATAAAACTCCTACCTAAGTGCCGATTTTGGAGTGAGAAAGAAAAACTAAAAACTCCCATGTGGGAGACGAGTTTGCAACGGAAAATAAAAAAAAAGTAAATCTCCAATTGATGATTAGAGTAGATATTGTTAAAAAAAATAAACCTCCAACCCTATTGACGATTTTAGTTGGGTGGAATAATGAATAAAGAATGAAACTCCTTCCCTGTTAATGAGGTTCGTAAGAAATTGTTAAAATAAAAAATCTCCTACAAGGTTGTCGATTTTGGTGGGACCAAGAGAAGAAAAAAATAAGTAAAACACATATCTTATGACCGATTTACATAAAGGTGCACTACTTTGGTAATAAATAAAAAAGCTACACTAGTTTGGTAATAATATAGTCAAATTACACCACTAGAGTAAATTTGTCTGCAGTCCTCTGAACACAATTAGTTTATTTTGTCTATAGATATCTAGGATAATTAAGGTTTCTGTCATTAGCCCTATGCAAATACAAGTAGACATCAATCATGAAATTTGTCTATACATATATGCTATGTTTATAAGAAAATTTAAATAACCTCAGCTACAAAATATGGTGCCCAAATCTAGTGAATACTTTTATTAATTAACTGACTTGTGTATAGAAAATAACGTTTGTCGAGTTACATTCACCCAATTATAGATTTTCATAACTCAAATAACAAGTGATTTCCTTTTCAAATAACAATTGATTCAAAAAATGTGTTCATCTTGTTGGGAAATTCAGAACTAATTTCCCTCCTCTATGTAATGCAAAATGGATACTCGTGGAAGCATCAAGTGTATAAAGAAAATATAGAAGAGTAGAAGAATAACACCATGAATTTTTAATGTGGAAAAACCTCGTCAATATGAGAAGGAAACAACCACAATACCTAGTCTAGAAAACATCTTCATTATAGAAAGTAAAATTACAATATTTAACTCTTTCTTACAAAGAGGATAACACTCAATTTCACCCAAAAAGGATGGAAATACAAACTCTCTAGTATATCACTAGGAATAAAAATCTCACACTATGTGGATATAAACTCTCTCACTTTCTCTCTATGTTGTTCTTTCTCACTTGCTTGTTATATTTCTTCCTCGCAAGTCCCCTATATATAGTAAAGGGGAGGAATGCTCCATCATAAAGACATAGTCATCATTGAATGTACTCAATGGTTCATTTACCAAGATTCATTGGTCTTGCTTCCACATCAATTAGGAAGGGTTCCCAACAAATCTCCCCATTCTTGAATTAATTGATGGGTATCACCAGTCTTGCACATCTGCAACATTCAGTTAGTTTCTTGAGTGAAACTATCTTGGTCATCATGTCGGACCAGTTGTCATCTGTATGAATTTTCTCTAGATGCAACTCACCATCCTCCAAAGCATTTCGTATCCGATGATAACGATAATCAATGTGCTTTGTCCGAGAATGAAATGTAGGATTCTTAGCAAGATACAACTCCCCATGCAAAAGTAGTTAGATAGGCCGATGTAGATTTTTTGGAATCTACATCTCCAACCATGTCAGCATCTGTGTATCCAACTAACATAGGATCTTCATTACCAAAGCATAAACATTTTTTGGTAGTTCTCCTCAGATATCTCAATATTCACTTTATTGCCTTCCATTGCTCTTTGTCGGGATTGGACAAGAACCGACTCACAACTCCAACTGCGTGGGCAATATCTGGTCTTGTAAAAATCGTAGCATACATTAGGCTTCCTATCACAGAGGAATAATGAACTCTGCTCATTTCTTTCCTTTCTTCATCACTAGTTGGACGTTGCATTGTTGTTAACTTAAAATGTCCAGCAAGTGGAACACTGACAGACTTTGCCATATCCATGTTGAATCTCTTAAGAACTTTCTCAATGTACTTCTCTTGTGATAGCCATAACAACTTCTATGAAAGATCTCTGATTATCCTTATTCCAAGGATCGGTTTTGCAGGACCCAAGTCTTTCATAGCAAAAGACTTGCTTAAAGCATTCTTCAAACTAGCAATCTTCATTTTGTCACGCCCAATGATTAACATATCATCAACATATAAGAGGAGGATAATAAAGTTTTTATCTTCATACCTTTTAATGAATACACAATGATCACTAGTTGTCTTCTTGTAATAGTATTTGGTCATGAAGGATTCAAACTTCTTGTACCACTATCTCGGGGCTTGTTTCAGACCATATAAACTCTTATTCAGACGACACACTAAGTGTTCCTTTCCTAGTTCTTTGTAACCTTCCGGTTGCTCCATATAGATTTCTTTATTGATGTCTCCATGTAAGAAAGATATTTTGACATCAAGTTGTTCAACTTCTAAGTCTAGGCTAATTGCTAGACCCGATGCTACTCTTATGGAGGAATACTTCACCACTAGTGAGAATATCTCATCAAAATCAACTCCTTTCTTCTGATTGCATCCTTTCACAATAATCTGAGCATTGTACCTTGGCCTCGAGCTTCCTTATTCAACTTTAAGCCTATAAACCCATTTGTTTTTCAAGGCTTTTCTTCATTTTGGAAACTCCACCAGATCATAAGCGTGGTTCTCATGTAACGAGTTCATCTCATCTTCTGTGGCTTTAATCCACTCTTATTTATCATATGTCTGCATAGCTTCTGAGAAGTCTTGAGGTTCACCATTATTTGTGAGTGTGATATAAAATTCTTCATGATACTTTGAAGAAGGTATTATGCCTCTTCCAGAGCGCCTCGGTTCAATTTGCATCTAATGCTCTACTGGCTCGGATTCATGATGCATTTATGTGTCTACCACCACTTCATCGTGATCTGACTCTTCATTAATCTAGTCAAGTTCCGTGTGAGCAAGATCTGCTTGTTGGTTTATCTATTCTGGATCTATCTGATGATCACGATATGTATATTGAGGAATCTGTCCCCCTGAATCAATGCGAACTTTGAACTTGCAATGGCTTTTCTTATGAACATCTTTAATCGTCTAATCCTCAAAGAACACAACATCTTTGCTTCTCACAAATTTCTTGTTTATCAGATCCTATAGTTTGTACCCAAATTCATCTTTTGGAGACTCAAGGTAAATGCACTCCTTGGTCTTAGCATCCAGCTTCTTTCTCTCATCTTTTGGAATGTGAATGAAGGCTCTGCATCTGAATACTCTCATGTGGTTGAAGGATGCCTTCTTTTTGTACCATACTTCCTCTGGAATTTCTCTGTTCAGGGGTCTTGAAGGTGTCCGATTTATGAGGTCTAGTGTAGTCTTCACTACTTCACCCTAGAAAGGCTTGGGGAGATTGGCATCTTGCAACATACATATGATCTTCTCCTCAATTGTGCAGTTCATCCTCTCAGCTACTCCATTCAAATGAGGAGTCTTTGGTGGTGTCTTCTCTAGTCTAATACTGTGAACCTTGCAATAGGCTTCAAATCGACCACGATACTCTCCACCACTTTCTGCTTTCAAACACTTCAACTTCTTCTCAGTCTCACGTTCTACTAGTGCATGTAACTCTTTAAATGATGATAGTAATCGATCTTTGCTTTTCAACAAGTACACCCATACTATTCTCGAGTGATCATCTATGAATGTGACGAAGTAGTAGGCTCCTCCAAGAGATCTTTCAGATGGTGCACAAACATCTGAATGCACCAATTCAAGTACTTCATCTCTCTGTGAGGGATTGTCTATTCTCTGAAAATTGACTTTATGTTGTTTACCATAAAGACAATCAGTACAAGAATCTAAAATTTGACCTTTTATACCTGGAAGGTGGTCTTTGGCGAGCATCTGAAGTGCCTTCTCACTCATGTGCCCCGATCGCCTATGCCAAAGATCTGTGGAGTCGGTAGCAACATTTGCTTCCCCGTAACAAACTCCTTCTTATATAATGTACAAAGATCCTTCCTTTGAGCCTCTAGCAATAATGAGGTTGCCTTTTGCTAGTTTCCACTTTCCAGCACCAAAGTGGCTTACAAAACTAGCATCATCCAACTTACCCGTTGAGATAAGGTTGAGACGCTTATCTAGGACATGTCTCACCTCCTTCAGTACAAGCTTTCCTCCTATGTCTATTAGCAGCACAATATCACCAATTCCTACAATCTTGCTTGTAACATGGTTTCCTATTTTCACAGTACCATAATCACCTTTCTTGTAGTTTGAGAAGAAACCTTCATATGGACTTACATGGAAAGAAACACTGGAGTCAATGATCCAAGCACAATCATCATATGCAATATTTAGGTAATCGTCTTCTCCAATGGGGAGAACATCATCATCTACGGCGACGGATGTGGTAGAGTTATGACCATTTTTCCTTGGATCAACTAAATCTTCATGGACATTTCCAACTTTTTGGTCTCTCTTCAAGGACCTACATTCAGACCTTTTATGTCCTTCTTTACTACAATAATAGCATGTTATTGATCTCATGCGAGATTGAAAGCGACCTCTGAATTTACTTTTACTTTTTCCACGATATCCATTCCTCCCATGAGTTTCATTTATCCCACTTCTCTCCACAATATTTGCTTCAGAGTGGAAGGATGTACTCAGTTCTTTTCTTCTGGATTCTTCATTCAATAGTCTGTCTGAAACAATGTCCATTGAGACCTTCCCATCAGGGATTGAGTTGCTGAGCGTGACCACCAATGTATCCCAGCTTTTAGGCAATGAACTCAGTAGCAGAAGTGCTTGCACCTGATCATCTATCTTCATATCCATCTTTGTCAATTGATTGACAAGACCCTTGAAAGAATTCAAGTGCTCTATCATGCTCTGACCATCTCTGTAGTCGAGTTTCACCAGCCTTTTGACAATAGATGCTTTATTTTTGGGAGTTTTCTTTTGAATCATAGATTCAAGTTTCGACCATAACTCATAAGCATTTGTGTATGTGGACACATTCTCAAAAACTTCTATCATTATACTTATGAACCATTGCAACAACTTTTCGATTCGAAAGCTCACAATCTCTATCACCCTTATCGGATGGTTTGTCTTTGCAAGAAATAGGCTCATGTGTATCCTTGCAATATAAATGATCATTCATCATGGGCTTCCAATAGGAATAGTTGTCAGCTATCAACTTGAACATATCTCCATCAAATGAGATATTAGCGGCTTCTTCCATCTTGGGCTAGACAGGCTAAGCTCCCTGAATGAACCTGGGAGCTCTGATATCACTGTTGGGAAATCCATAATCAATTTCCCTTCTCTGTGTGATGCAAAATGAGCACTTGCGAAAGCAACAAGTGTATAAAGAAAATAGAGAAGAGTAGAAGAATAACACCAAGAATTTTTAACATGGAAAAAACATCATCAATATGAGAAGGAAACAACCACAAGACCTAGTCTAGAATATATCTCCACTATAGAAAGTAGGATTACAATATTTGACTCTCTCTTATAAAGAGGATAACACTCAATCTCACCCAAAAAGGATGGAAATACTAATTCTCTCTAGTATATCACTAGGAATACAAATCTCACACTACGTGGATATAAACTCTCTCACTTTCTCTCTATGTTGTTCTTTCTTACTTGCTTGTTGCTTCTCTTCCTCACAAGTCTCCTATATATAGTGAAGGGGAGGAAGGCTCCATCATAAACATATTGTGGATGATTAATTATTGTCATACTTTTCAAGACACTTTGAAAAGTATTACTCCAACTTTCTAAGTTAGACTTCATAATTCTCAAGAGTCAAAGAATAATTCCAAGACTTTGGAATAGTCACCATTGCATATACTCAATGGTTCATCTACCAAGACTCGTTAGTCTTACTTCCACATCAATTAGGAAGGATTCTCAACATATCTTTCATTTTTCTTGCCTATATCACTCGATCTATTTGTTGAAATTAATTAATTAATAATAATGTTGAGACTATATCAATTATTTTAGAATTTATTAACTACATTACTTTCAAATAATAATAAAAATAAATTTATGGTAGGTTTTAACAAATTGAGTTGAAACTTATATGCTAATAAATAATGCTAATAGAGTACCTTACTGCAAAATTTATTACAAACAAAAAAAAGAACCCAACAAGATGCTATAATTTTTTCATCTATCAAACTGTACAAAATTACTATCTAAAACCAAACGTCATTCTATCACTCATTAACTCACTTGAACTTTAACTGAAATATCCTAAAAATGAAAAGGTAATTTGAATTTAACTCCACTTCTTAATAAATCGAGCTAACATCGACTTAACTCATTTTCATTTATAGACCAAATAGTATATATTACATTAATTTAATAAAAAATAACAATATATTTCTTAACTTGTGGGATACACTATTAAAAGACAGTTAACTGAAAATAATGATAGTATCACGAAAAAAATATTTCAATTACTTCACTTAATATATTTGTTCCTCCCGGCGAACCGAAGAGTCACATGCTTGGTCGCCGAGGTGGGCCCCGCATGTTGGGACCACCAGAGTTGACCTAAGAGACAGCATGCCTTCAGTACCTCACCAACCCACCTGCCAGCACGGCAGGCAGGCTGCAGAACAGCTACCAAACCAACCACAGACTAAAAGACAAGAGTGGCGCAGTGTACGGTCCTGGCAGACCGCCTGACACGGGAAAAGCAACTCCCGACAATACCTTTGGTCGGCCACGCGTCGCACCACCAACCAAGAACCCAAAGTCAACTCTCCCTTCTATAAATAGGGATCTCTACCAACAGGAAGTATCTTAACCTCTTTACTCTTTAACATTACTCACTCTACTGCTATCTGTCTTCACTACTCTCATATTCCCATTTTACTTAGTTCATACACTGACTTGATCGTCGGAGAACCTTTTCAGGTATCTCCACCGGCGGGTCCAGCCCTCCTACCTCATCTTGCTACTTTGACGACTATCCTCTTCTCCTTCCTCAACAGCTGATCAACCATTTTCCGTATCTTTGTGTTCTAGTAAAGAACAATATTATTTTTCAATATAAAATGATTTCATTTTAACCCCAATAAAATTTACCCCATAGGCCATATGTACATTAACTTACTCAGGTAGATGCAATTTTTTATAGATAATAAGCCTAGTGATATATATGTGATCTTTACAAATATGTAAAAATTATATAGAATTACAATTTGTGACCAAACTCGCCTATACATGACCTTGGTCACGCATGTCTAACATTGAAAGGTATTTTAGATTTTTCATAATAAAAATGGGAAGGGGTTTTTATTGTCCGTGGTTGAAAATGAACCAGAAAACTAAATCTTTTAAAAAAATTATGAGTTTAGTTTTAGATTGAAGATATAAGATTTTAGAGTTATCTTATTATTGTATTTTATGGATGATTCATACCTCTTGAAAACCCAAAACTTAAAAACAGATCCTAATTGTACAAGAAGTTTGTGTGGATTTGATAACTTTTGGGCTTGTTATAAGGCTATAAAATTCAAGCCCATAATCAGTTATTGAAGAACATTCTAACCAACCTCACTTTCTCAAAAGCCCACACAACCACAAACAAAATATAATCCAATCAATTTCCCAAAGCGAGAGACAGAAACATAGAAACATGAAGTTCACAGACTCGCCGGTCGTCGAACTCCCCGTCGGCACCGCCGTCCTCTCTCTTCAACAAGACAACGGCTCCATGCACGTCGGCACCTCCGTCTGGCCATGCTCCCTCGTCCTCGTCAAATTCATAGACCGCTGGGCCCCACTCACCACTCCCGAAAACCCATACTCTCACCTCCTAGACTTCAAATCCAAACGCGCCGTCGAACTCGGCACCGGATGCGGCGTCGCCGGCATGGGCCTCTTCCTCCTCGGCCTCACTGACATCGTCCTCACCGATATATCACCCGTGATGCCCGCGCTGAAGAGAAACCTCAAGGTTAATAAGCGCGTGCTTGGGAAGAATCTGAAACACTCTATTCTGTATTGGAACAATATCGATCAGATTAGAGCTCTTAACCCTCCGTTTGATTTCGTTATTGCAACCGACGTCGTTTATATTGAGGAATCAGTGGGGCTTTTGGTTTCGGCAATGGAGGCGCTTGTTTCTGAAAACGGTGTCGTTTTGCTTGGGTACCAGGTTAGGTCCCCTGAGGCGCATAAACGGTTTTGGGAATTGTGTAATGAAGTTTTTGACATTGATATGGTTCCTCATGATCACTTGCATCCTGAATATGCGTATGAGGAAGCTGATGTTTATATAATGAAGAAGAAGAAGAAAGAGTTATAGGTAAAAAAATTTGTTTTTGTTTTTTAGTGTTAGTTGAATTTGAATTTCATATTTGACCTACTAAATAGAGATTTGATTTAGTGATACTGTGTTGAAGGCATTGTGTTCTTCAAATGACCTTTTTTACGGTGATTGGTGAAGTTGATGGCTTTTTTTAGTGTTAAAAGTTCCATGTGGTTGAGTTAAGAACTGTTTATTATAGATTGAGAAACTCTTCCGCTATTAGTTAGATTTTCCAAAGGAGTTAAACTTTGTTACTATAATATGGCATTAGGACATATCTTGATTGATGATTGGCCATTCATAGATGTCCAGTTCTACAAATTTCACTTTCTAGATGTAGGCTGTAAGCTTCAAGAGTGTGATTCGAGCTATTTTTTTGTTACCGTTAAGGGTATCTCCTCGTCCTACACTAAGGAAACTAATTATTTTGAGGTGTGTGACTGTCCCTCCAACAAATGTCGTTATCAGGAATCAAACCTTTGACTTTTTGGTCTTTCTGGGGATCTAATGGAGCCTTACATCACTAGACCAATGTTTTGTTAGTATGTGTTTTTTAAGCTATGTTGCACCGATACAAGTGCATACACAGTTGTTTGAACTATAGTGAGAGAAAAAAGGACAGATCATGTCTATTGCATAGAGAAGAAAGGAGAAATGCATATGCATGATGTTGATTATTGATTAAACGAGATCAATATTATTCCTATTCGAGGGCACTAAGCAATCATTTCATATGAGTTATGACAATATGACTTTCATTTTATATCTAGTGATTTCGAAGAAATATTTACTTGATTTAGAATTTCAGAACAATTATATGTTTGTTATATTTTTTGAATTTTACACATGTTTTATACGCTCATTCCAAACGTATCATATCTTGCATTTCAAGAATATGTTTATCGACATATTGGATATGGATCGTACCCAGTACACGCATCAATATCTGTGTTTTGTAGGTCCAGGAGTTCTAACTAATTAATAGTATCCCACTCTTCCAAAATTATTGAATTCTCGTTCTAATGTTGCTTGACTTGATTGCATCAGGTAAATTACAACATCTGTATTGAGGCAATATGATTACATACTCAAGAAAAACAACAGGAGGTCATGGAGGGTGGATAAGGTCTGCCGTGGATGAAATGGCAAAAACCAAGAAGATGCAGATGAATAGAAGCCTAATGTTTGGTTTTTGTTCCATGAGCCAATCATTTAAGAAATACATATTATGTTTTCATTCTCGCATCATGTTCTACATTAGTTCTACCGGTTCATAATTGTTTTTATGTAGTTGACTCAAATATATGTTTCATTAGCTAGTGTCAGACTGTCAGTGTGTCACTTTACTAACATTATGTGTTATTTGGATCTGAGTTGTTGACTAATATTCACGATTGAGGAAAATAATTTTCTACTGTATAGTTGTTTTGTTCAAGTCTCATTGAAATGTTGTGAAGTTAGTGAACACTGTATAGTTTCCTTTGACTACTTTGATTTAATCATACTGGTTTTATTTTGGCATGTACATATTTTTCTTAGAAAATAGCAAACTTTTATAACACGTGAAACTTTCTAGCCAATATATAATTTCACCATATATAATCTCACCATATATAATCAGAACTCAAGCAAAAAAGGCACTGAGAATCTATATGTAGTTAAAGACTCCTTAAGGTAAAATTCATGTTTGTACTTTGTACACACTAATGGTTAATATTTATCCAAGGACATAAAACCTTTGACATATTTGTTTGTGTGCTAATGAATGTACAAAACATGATTGAAGCTACCCTTCAAAAAGTTAAAAGAAAACAAAAACAGAAAAGAGTTACAGCCAAAACATTTATTTACTTCTCTGTTTTTCCTCTACAGAAGTATGTGACTACTAATTTTCAGATGAAGAGTTTCTCCTTATCCCTTCCCACAATCCCATCTTTCCCCTCCTAACTTCAGATTGTTATTAATTTATTTCTTCATTGCAGAATACAATTGTATGCCACAGAATTATACCTCTTTAATATTTCCTCCTTTGCCTTTTCTTGGCCTCACCCTCTTATTATCCACTACTTCTTTCAAGGAATGAAAGCACCATGATCATGGACAGGAAAATGGGAAACAACTTCTGCATTGCTAAATCTATGTTGATCACCTTGTTTTTTGATAAGTCTATGTTGATCACCTTGATCAAAGGATATAATAGAAGTATTATATTCTTCAACAAACTCATTGTTTATGTGGTTAGTTACATTATGCACACCTTCACCATTTAGTCTTGCAGGGAATGAACCTTTCATCAGTAAACCACATTGTCTAGGTTGTGTTTGGTAGAAAACTTTGGAGACAACCAATTCTCCTTCCTTCTCTTCTTCATTATTGCCAAGGTGGTACTGGTGCATAACCCAATTTGTTTTCTCTGGCTTTCTTTCTCTTTTGTAGTTAGTGTAGAGCACTAGAATTTTCTTGTACCCTTTTAACTTGCCATTGATATAGATTGGCCTAGTCTTGCCTGTTTTATGCCACCGGGTTTCGCTACCATCTGCATCTGTGTGCACCTTTCTCCTTTTTCTGGTTCCTGTCATATATGCTTTCGATGGCCGGTGAAAGAAATGTCTAATTAGACCATCCATGCTAACTCCTGTAGTAGAATTTATTAAAACAAGTAGATGAAGAGCTTGTGAGGGAAGAGAAAAGTGGCTTGTAATGCAAGGTTTGGGTGAATGGTTCCACCTTATCTGTCACTAGCATGCATCTAGGATATCATGGTTAATTAGTTGGTGGATGCTATATATGAATTTTTGCACCAAAAAAATTGTTACATGCATGACTAAATTGTTACATCTTCTGCCACAAAAGTATGTAAATTAACAAAACTGATTTTTCTTCTATTCATTCTATGCTGACACAAACTTCTGAGCATACATTTTCATGACTTGTATATTATGTTGCCAATCAATATATGATAAAAAACTAAAATTAAAATGTAACATATAAGACATGAGATTCATCATCATAAATTATATGAAATGAAAATCAATCATGGGTATCTGATAGCTTGTGTTTAATGGACCTGGCAACTTCTCTGGATGGGTACAACAGATTCCATTCTCCCCTTCAAGAGTAGGGATGAACTCATCAATTAACGGGTGAAGCTTCTGAATATCGGAGCGAACCTTTGCCTCCAAATGTTCCAAAATCTCCTGATCAGTAGGATCAAACTTCACCCCAGCAGGTAGTCCAGGTAAGTCAAGCATTCCTGCAGCCTAATCAATGGAACAGTTTTATATTTATATATGAACACTCCAACATAATATAAGAATGAAGAGTAATGGATTCAATGGCTTTAACACAAGAAAGTCATGTAACTTCAGTTCATCTACACCATTAGATGAAAATCAGATGTATTAAATTTCGATCTCAATAAATTATAAGCAAAAGGCACAAATAAGAATCTAGTTAAGCCAACCGATTTTCGTCTAACGATGCATAGCACCATAAAATAAGGTGTCTTTCTAGCCTCAAAGATACCAAAATGAAGACACTTGGGTCATTAATTTCTCCAAAGAAAGAAGTAATAGTAAATGTTCATTAACTAAGGAGTTATATATATGAACCTTCTCTTTGCATTTGATATGATGACCACATGTAGGGCATGTTCCAATTAAGCTATCTTTGCACCTCTCCACTGTGATACTATGATTGTTTTCAGGGTAACTGCACTGAGTCATTTCCTTGTTATTCTCTTTTCTCCTTCATTCCATTTGTGATTTCCTATATAGCACCTTGTTTCCTCTTTTGGTGCTATAAGAGATGAACTTAAGGTAGGAATAGTTAATAAGAGGATGAAAAGAAAAGTGTGTCTATTCTAAAGGTTGCTACTCTAATGCCAGTTCATATTGAGAGGAGTAGGAAGGAATTAAATTCTCTCTCACTTTTTTTGGTGCTTTCTTTTGCATGAGTGAATGTTGCATACCTTCCCAACTTCCTCTTGTTCTTAGGAATAATAAGAGAGATACCTAAGAATTCTAAAATGAGAATGAAATTAACAACTAGAGACAGGGTTAGTTGCACATAGAGAGAACAATAAAAAATCATAAGATTGCTTTGATATCAAGTTTTATGTTGCTTTGCATTTGTATGAAAGCTTGTAGAAGAATAAATATAGGTTTTTTTGTCCTTTATACTCTGACAAAGGGTAGTTTAGCTTTAACTAAAATCTAAAATAAAACCAGTTTTAACGTGGGAAGAAACAATTAAAATATGGGTAGAAGAGTTGAGTGGGATTTGGGCAACATAATGTATAAGCATGAAATGAGAACTTAGGTCTGATGTCACCCTGGAGTGTAGATAAAGCTAGAAATAAAAATACCAGAAAAAGTAAGCATAAGATTGAAGAAAACAGTTTGGGCCAACCAGAATTTCATTCCTTCACGTAGACTTTTCATGCATCCAAAGTTTTACTAACATTCAAAAACAATTCTCTTAGAGAAAGTAAAATTGGTGATTCTTTAGTGAATTGGTTTCCTGTAAATGATAAACCAGATTTTCGCTAAAGTTTAAGTTAAGAAATGAACAAAGAAAAGAAGGGAGATTGGTGATGTGAACTCATCAACATAAATAATATTATACCAAATTTGAGTGTTTATCATATGGTGACATAAAAGTTGATTTGAATTTACCAGAAATAGCAATATAATAGATGATTAGATGTGCATAGAGTTATAACGTCTTTATCAACATCATGATATTAGATCAAATTTTAACATCTTCAAATTTTAACATTTAATAATTAAAATTAATTGATTTTGTTGGAAACCTTAGTGAAGGTATCACACTCCTATAATTTTGTCAAAAAATCGTTTTAAACTCCAATATGTAACTCACTAACTATTTTTCAATCAATAATATCTAACAAAAAGTTTAAGATTATCCTAAATCTGATGAGAAGCAAGCACATTTTCTCTCTCACAAATACATCACTATATTTGTCATTTGTTTTGAGTGGCTAAAAAAATTAATTAATTAATAGTTTTTTAACTTATATATTTTTTAACAAAGTGAGACAATAGATATGTTCTCATACTTAATATAGGTTATAGATACACATTTAATTTTCACAAGTTGTGTCACTATATGTGTCATCAATTATAATTGGTCAAAAAATAGTTAATCATTAATTTTTTAAACTTAAATATATATTTTTCAATCAACCATAGACTGATGATAATATAGTAATACAATTTGTGGGACAATAAATATATTATCATAACCTTTAATCCTTTTAAGCACAAAAGTAATGGGGCGGGCTCGGGCCAAATATTACCCGCACATAAATCCATACCTTGAAATGGAAATAACAATGATGTATGTATGATACCCAAAAAGACAATGATGTATGTATAACTCATTTGCACAACTACATCCTAAAATTTCCTTAGTTGAAAAATAGTATATAATGTTTGGGTTTAAAAATAAATTTAACATATAGATCAATAATGATATATGTATTTATTGAATTATTTTAAGAAATTAATGATTTTTGTCATTCATCTTTATTAATCATGACTAGAGCCAAATGGGTCCTTTTATAATTTAAGAAATAATTTCTCACATTGTATTTGGCATAGTTCCTTCTCGATGTCGTGATCCATAAAAGCATTAACTACCAGGCTGTTTGGCGGCCTCATATATTATAAGACAAATATATCATCAATAGTTGGAAAGTGTAAAAGGATTGGACAATTTGAGTTCTGAAGAAGGCCTTTTTCACTTGTGTTCCAAATCTTTCCTTATCCATCCTTTTAGTCTCTTTTTGTCTTAACTTGTTTGACATGTTAGCACAAATACAATAGTTTGTTCTTAATAGAATAAGAACATTCTTATTCTGAATTTTATTGTGGCATTATTATTATTTTTTTTTACTTTTTGTTTGTAAATAAGAATATTTTATGTTGTTCTTAACCAAGGGAACGGGAGGAGAGATGTAAATGGTGGGACCCAAATAAGAATAAGAATTATGTTTGCTATTGTAATAAAGATGTTGTTCTCATTTCATCTGGAGTTATAATAAATTATAAAATAATGTGAGACTCACATAAGAATGTAAATATTATTTGTCATTAGGGTTGTTCTTAGCAAAAAAATCTAAACTTGTAACTATTTGTTGTTAAAATCCGTACAAACATATATTGCAAATAGATATTGATGAATTTTAGAAACAGATTCTTCAGACTATCCACAATATATATGGTTGAGGGGCACAAGTATAGTGGTACACTTGTGTGCATGTACCCGCAATATATTGATAAATTTTAAAATCTTTGTTGAATTAGATTTTTAAATTTGTATCACCCTTGAATTTGGTGGTGTACATTTATATTGTTGAAACAAATATTATTTTCATTGTCATTTTTCAACTAAGCATTCTAAAAAGTTTTTTCAATTTGAAAGCATAGATATCAATGGGTACCCGTTAAATCTCTGGGTATTGCATAAAAACCGCAAGCGGATACGGCCTATGCAGGTACGAGTGAATATAGTTAAAAAATTTGATTTGTAGAATAGATAACGGGTTACTATAATCCATGTTTGCCAATGCATGTTGTCAGCCCTAGATCCCATGAGTAGATGTACAAAATATTGTGATTTCGTATGATGAAATTTTATCTTACTAATATTTGGGAAAAGATAAATGAATACAAGAAATTTGAACATTTGAAAAAGGTGGAAAAATATATACAATGACGATGAACATCTCCAAATATGATGAAATAGTTAAGAAAAATTAGAAAGCGAGTATACTTGAGACAAGAGAAAGCCTTGAATCTCTCATATGCTTCCGTTAAAAAAAGTAAAAGAAAAGTAACAAAAAAATATAAGATAGGAAAGAAAAAATCAAATAAAACAAAGATTTATTGGAATGTAGAATACAAACCATCCACTAGACTTGAAAACAAACTTGGAGTTTCAATCAGTGTTGTTGGAACCGGACCGGACCGGACGGTCCGACCGGTCTGACCGCTGACCGGACTTGAAAATGGCTCTGGTTTGCTGTCTTAACCGAATGAAAGTTGAACCGCTTTGAACCGGAAAAAATCCGGTCCGACCATGTTAAACCCGGTTAAACCGGATTAACCCGGGAAGTAAACCGAACGGCTCACTTAAAAATAAAAAAAATGGGACAATGTTCTAATATTTTATTTTACTATGGTCCAAAAAAAGATAAAAAAGTATTATTTCAATATAATTATACATAATTATTAATTATATAAAGTTTTACATTTATATATAACTATATATTTATAAATAAAAATTATTAATTATGTACGAAATCACGCGGTCAGACCGGACGGTTTAACCGTTTAAATCGGTTAAACCTAATACGGGACCTCTGTCGGTTTGACGTCCGGCTTGGGTTTCACATCACTGGTTTCAATCCCAAAAAATTATAAAATGTGATGTGTTTACATAATTTTTTTTGTCTTGTTTGACTTTTATAAAGAAATGTATTTTAAAACGGAGTTAATATATTGCTTGTTTCAATATGATTTATATTTAAAAATTAAAAATAATTGAATAATAATAAATATATTGGAAATGTTAAAAACCGTTATATAGTAATTTTATATCCTATTTTCTCTTAAAAATATCCGGTGTTAAAATTGATCACCACATCTATTTTCATTTCAGTTGTGGAGTAGGCCACCAACTCCCCCAACCTCTAAGAAACTCCCTATATTTCTTACCTTACTCCAAGTATATGGATATGAATAAGGGTGTTAAACCCATATATATTCGTGAGCCCGATAGGTTTGAATAAATTACTAAAATTAGTATCAAGCACAGCTAAAATCATAAATTAGTACCAAGCTATTTCAAAAGTCTCTAAGAAAAAAGTTACCTTAAAATGAAATAAAAAACAATATGTCAAGTTGTTTGTAATCATATCTCATATCATAAAACTCATTAGAATTTATGCATGTGTTGAATAACATTCAATGTTGTGCAATAACTCATATATCTAGATAACAACAATATAAGTTATGGGTTTGGGCTGATGTAAAGGAGTTGAGGTAGAAGACTATATATATTGATGTTATTTAAACCTAATGTAACAAGGAAAAGAATAGTAAAAACCCTAATTCTTATTCTCTAATAATATATAGTGGTAGCCGCTCAACGCTCCCGGGGACGTAGGCAAATTGGCCGAACCTCGTTACCAAATATCTTGTGTTATTCTCTTTTCTCTATACTCTTTACTATTTGATTGTTCGCTTGTTCCCAACACAGAATCTGCATGAGAAAAGGATGTATATAGCTGGAATAGCTTACTCACATTTTCCATTTACATCTCTTAAGTTTCCCCTCCATTTTTTGATGTGAATAATCATAATCGCAATTAACATTGATAATTATGGTCATCTTGTTTACTCTATCAATGCCCATGCAATACCTATATGAACTAGGACACGATGAACATGCTCATTAATGAAAATAGATGAAATATCATGTTTTGCTTACTCAAATATTTAGAGTGGGCTAGTTTGTGGGTTACCTAATATAATTTTGTAATAAAAATGTACTAAGGAAAATCCTATAAGATAAAAAGGAGGATGGGATCCACTTATAAGTGAAAAAAATGAATTAATTTCCTAAAATGAAGACTTTTTCACTTATTCTTAAAATCAGTTAATCCCTTCCTAATAAACAAAATATTATAAAAAATTATCTAAAATCGAATAAAATTAAAACAATTTTATCTCACTTTTTTAAATTACAAAAATCAGAAAGAAAATTTACAATATAAATTATATATATATATATATATATATAAATAAGATTTCAATATATTCAATGGATAACAAACAAAATTATCTACAAGCAAGACTGGGTACTATGAACACATGAAATAGATTAATGTCAATAAACACAATTTTCATGCCTTATCAACCAAATAACTGGCAGCCAAAGACTTTGCCCATATTATTACCAATGCTAATAGTAATTGAATAATCAAAACCTTTCTAAATTTTAACAAATGCACACCATGGCCATGTTTGATATAGGTTGGGTTTAATATTAAGATCAATAGAATACAAAAGAAAGAATAAAATAGAATAGGTCGATGGTTGTTCCCAATGTATTTATGACCATTTAGATTGATGCTCCAACTCATCATTATAGTTATCACATGTGAATGTGATAGATAGAAAGATTAACCGTGAAAGAAAGAACCATATAGATTAATTAGTACTATATAAAATTAACTATGTAAATTAGGAATTTGCCATCTATATAAAAAAGAATCAAATATAAAAGACTGAATATTGGAATAAATCCAATTAATCGTAACACAGGCAAAATCTCAAAATAAAAATAAAATACAAGGGCAAATAATTGCTTCAAATATATATTAAAAAAAACTGGCTACAAACGAGTCAAACACGTAAGGGGAGGTGAAAAAAATGTATCGAGAGACAAGTATACTTAAAAAACAGAAAACATATAATGTAATTTAATACTCTTATATCTAAGATATAATATAATGATATTTTTACTCCTGTATATAAATGTAAAGTTATCAGTTGAAGATATGATCCTTTCCCCTTTAACAAGGGATTTTTCGAATGAACCATCTAAGGACTCGAATTGGAAGCTTTACAAGACTTACAGCCAAATTTGCCAATCCAGAACAGCAAATGCAACATGGGCACAAGCAACTCAATATTGTCCTGCATTAAAAAAACATATATGTCAGAAAATAACACACAGTACAACATTGGACTACTGAATCTGATGAATAAACGAGTTCAAATTAAAAAAGTTAACACCAATATAGATAATAAAATTGGAGAAAAAGAAACAAGTATAAGCAAAAATTAAAGATAGAACATTAAATACAAAGTTACTTACCCAAGAACCCAAATAACTGCACCCACAAGAGATAAAACCAAAGCTACTAACGCAAAGGGCAATCCAAGCAAGAAACCCAATGGCCTGCATTCGCATCCTTCATCTTCCATAGTTTCTTTGTCTCTCTCTAAACTGTAGAAGTTTCTGCTTGCAATTATGTTCTATGAATGAAAGTGAAGAAAAATGAGGATTATTGGGGTAGTGGAAATTGACTTATGTAAGTGGTTAAACGTGTTTGGTTTGGTTGATTTTTTCTAAGAAAACCACCGTTACACGCTGTAGACTGAAATGTCCCTACAGAATCTCATAATTTATGACATACTCTAACATAGTTTTGGGTCAATATTGGTATTTCGCTTTCTGGAAGTTTCCCTCTCAGGTTCATGGAGCACATGGTTGGTTGGTCACCGTCTGGTTATTTTTTATTTCCATGTGGAAGTTGACTCAGTCTTTATTTTGTTTTTTCTCATCAATTTGTTCTGTATACATTTTCCACTATCCAATTTTGATTATGGAAGAGTAAAAGTCAGAATTAATACTCAAACATCATAATTATAATTATGAATCAAAATAGTTTTTGGAGAAGATTATAAAAGATATTAAAGTGTACTTATTTGATTCATACCTAATTTTTATAAGAATTATTTTGAGTTTTTTAATTTTTTAAGGATGACAGAATAAAATATATTTTTACTCTAATATTTTTAGACTTAATTTTATCTCGAGATTCCCCCAAGTAATGAGTTTGACCGTATTGAATGAGACAAGAAAATGTTGCTGAATAGCTTTTCTGATCAGGTTGTGCTTGGAAGAAACGTTTACACTTAATTTAATAATTTTATTTTATATTTAAAAATTTGTTATATTCTTACAAATTCCTTAGCAACTCCCACCCCATTTGAAATTCAGAATTACTGGTTATTATTCAATCATATCATTTTGAGTGTTAGAGGATAGTTAAGTACACATGCTTAGTTTCATTAAAATGTTAGATTATTTTGTTTAAATAGAAAACTTATATAAGCATACATTTGAAAAGTATAACGTAAATGTGTGCATCTCTAATGCCTTAATGTATCAAGTTTTGATGATAACAAATACTAATTAACATTTAAAAAAACTATTAAACATAATAACAAATATGTATGCTACACACATATTTGATGGAATATGTCATATCATGCATGATCGTATAACATATTTTATCGAATATATCCTACTATACTTTATATGCCATGACGGATAAACATTATATTAGATATGTCTATAAATTGTATATTAGACTAAATTTTTCAAGTAAGTCATGTATTTGGTTCTGGCTTTGTTCGCTGTCAACTGGTTTTTCTGGGTTAGTTTGGTGGACAAGGATTTTCTATCCCAAAAATATCATGTTCATATGTTTCTAACCAATAACATTTTTCAAAATAATATAAAATATTAATTTCTATTTTTTATAATTTTTTTCTCAATTAAGTGACATATTTTGATTGGTTTGGTACATGATTGGAACAACAATAGGTACAAGTATCTGCATCCTAGTTCTGTTGGTTAGCCTTCTCCTTTGTTTTGTTTCAGTTGCTCTTTCTTTTGGTTGGTTTTTTCTTGTTTTTTTGGGTGGTAGTTTTCTCACTTGAGAGGGGTGTGCTGAAATTATCAGTATCTCAGTCAAAATTTTCTCCTTTCAAACTAAAAATAGAAAAAAAATGTATACACCTTAATATTAATATATAAGAGTTTTATATATTATTAGTCAATTATCTATAATTTATTTTTAATTATTATTTACTATTCAAAAAAGTAATAAAATAAATGATAAACCAACTATATGCAATCTTTATTCTATAATAGTATATAAATATTACACTTATAAAAATAAGTCACGTCTCATCAATTTGTTAAAGTAATTAAAGAGCAAATGGGTTAAAATGTCAAATAGTGTTAGATGATCCAACTATACCACCACTCAACAATCTAATCCCACAGCTGAAGTAGATGCTCTTAAGATAACTATATCCACAAAGATGTTATCTAAAATCCTATCACATATCAATTAAAACATCTTATATTAATTAAAAAATTTAAATATTTATTATTTTGCTGCTTTTATTTTCTTGTTATTAAAACATGATTTGTGATAGAATATCTCTATTCATAACTGGATGTTCTTAAGATACTCTGAACAGTGCAACTCATGCTTCAATTTGGTACAGTTTTGAACTCATGTCTGACACTCGGAAAAAAAACCTTGACAGATAAAGCTTGTTTCTTCTATGTGAGTACATGTGCATAATCTGGAAACCCTGTCTCGTCTCATGCCCCACAAATTAACAAGGACCTTGGCTATATATAAATGGTGATGTTGCCACATGTCGCTCTTCTTATATGCATATATATATATATTTATATATGGATAGAAAAAACTCTAATATCTGGATCCAAATCCAAACAAAATACTCCTCACCACAAATCTTCCTTATAATACTTCCACGTAGTATTCTAAATTACAAGAAAATGTGACCATAATTATAAGGTGTTGTTGCAATATTATGATTACATTTAAGTTGTAGGAAGGAATTAAAAACAATATTTCCATGCATGAAAGACAAAATGTTCATTTCCACATACAACTGTTGATGCTTAAGGGCCAGATCTTAAATATCATATCCAATTCACCAGTATAGATAGTTCCAAATATGTTGCGAGGCTGGGACCATTCGGATCATTTTCTATGATCTGTTTTCAAATAATTGTTACTATATATACACACATTTATATATATATACACATATATATATATATATACACATATATATATATATATATATACATATATATCCATCTATCATTTCCATAATTTGAATAATTAATTATTTTGTATTGAGAAAATGTTGTGAAAGCATAAAATGAATATTACAGATATTTCTCTTTAAATTAAATGATATAAGAGAGTGTTGTTTATATACAATATCTTGTAAAACAAGCAATGTAACAAACCTAACTAACTCTCTAACAAGCTAATAAACACATGTTGTAAAATAATTCAACATGTGTTAAATGTATAAAATGTGTTATTTTCTAACTTGTTAATCGATTAACTATAGTATTAATTAGTAACACTTATCCAGTTAATCAATTAACCATACAGTTAATCGGTTAATTGTTATTAATGTTGTCTTCTTTTTGTTTGATAGCTTTGTTTTCCAATAGCCCCTCAAGCTGGAGGGTAAATGTCAATTGACTCCAGCTTGGTAATTCGATTTGATATCATGACAACGTAATGGATCAGAATCTCGATCATAACGTGATTGAATTTTCTCAATCACTTGATCTTGTTGTTTTTTATCTTGTTGTTATTGTTGTTGATCTTGTTGTTGATTTTGTTGTTCTTGTTGTTGTTATTGATGATGATCTTATTGTTGTTGTTGATCTTGTTGATCTTATTGTTGTTGTTGTTGATCTTGTTCATTCCTAGACCAACGATCAAGTCTATGATGTGCTTTTGCATAGGTTCATCAAACTTCTCTACTTCAAGAATTTCTTCAGGAACCTTGCCACACAAATCAACATATTTAGAAAGCAACTTGTTGATTTTCTCTTCCTCATATTTCCTAACAACTTCAAGTTTCTCATCATTCATAGAACTCACTGGAAGTTTCACAAATGGTGTGTAAACATAATCCATGGAAATGTTGTAAGTGACATGGAGAATAACAATGGAAATTGGTTGAGAATTCCATTTCTTGAGAGGCCAAGCCAGAATCTTTAATCCACCCTGCACATCATTACCAACATCAACATAGATTTTCTCTGTTAGGCTTGAATCCATTTGATTGTGGTATTGATGAAGATGAATCTTGGAAGAGAAAGATAACAATAATTGTAGAGAAAGCACAACGGTAACCAAAGCCTTCAGGACGAAGGCTCTGATCCATATTGCGATAATAATGCAGAAACATAAAATGAATATTGCGAATTTTTCTCATAGAACCATGAGATTGCATGGAAATATGGTCAAGATTTCTGACCAAGAACATAACCAAGTGATTGAGAATCCAATCACATTAGGATCGAGATTCTGATCCATTACATTCTTATAGCTTCAAATTAAGATTTCAAGCTGGAGTATTAACATTTACTCTCCAGCTTGAGGGGGGCTATTGGAAGTGTTATAGGATAACTCGACCATATCTCAAGACAAATGGTTGTGTCCATTTAATTTCAGTTACAGAGGCACACACGGCTAGGCTATGCCCCGAGGCACGGGCAGTGTCTCTCAGTCAATTTGTTGAGAGTTGTGATGAGCAATATATTACACACTATTCAAAACCTTAAATTAGCATGATTGATGATTCTTGGTGCCTAATTGACTTTGTTTCACATAGTTTAGTGTTTTAGACTTTATTGGACTAATATTCCTAAAATGAGTTAATTTGGGATTAATTGGTCTAATTAAATCTATTATCATTTTCAGATCACATTTGGCACCAATGGCATTTTGGGCATTATGGAAGTCGATGATATGTGTTGAAGTGAAGATTGTATTTTTAATTTAGGAGTTGTTTTTATTGTAATTTAGCTTTGGACCCATTGTTTAGGTCCAATTCGGTTTATGTGTGTTGGAGGGGTTAAATCCGGATTCCCTACTCCAAACACGCAGACTTGACTTTTTTCCTCATTTTGAAACACATTTTCCGTTTTTCCCTCTTTGTGTAACACCGCGAATTTTACGATTTGGAATTATAAGATTTTATTAGTATTTTTATTAATTATATATTCGAAAATGAATTTCTGGGAATTTTCGGTAAAGAATTAGACGAAACTCTAGTTGAATTTTAGTCTTGTAATTTTATTTCCAATTTTGTGGTAAATTTTGGTAATTTTCGGAGACAGTCGATTCTGAACCACTTTCGGGGCCGAAATCCACCTAGTACGGCTCAAAAAGTGGTTTTTGAGTTTCGTAACTCGGAATCGAATTCCGATCGCACCGTTGGCTTCGTAATTTCATTTAGAGTCAATATAGACCCTGAATACACCCATACCTATTTTCTAAATATTTTTCACTCGGAATGCCGAAATCCGAAATTCTAATCGGATATTACGATCGGGCGATTTATAATATCCGATCAAGTATTAGCCGATAATACTCGAGCATGTTTATCGCACAAGTGGTCGTTTCGCATTGGGATGCGAGATTTACCTTTTCATAAAGCAAACCTCACATCACTCACCCTAATGTCATAGGAAATCATCATTAGCCACCCTAGGAGATTTGGTAAAGATTTCCTAGGGGGAAAGCTGATTTCCTCCTCTCATTAAACCCTCTTCACTCCACACTTCTCTCACTTTTGCATTTTCAAAGAAGAGGTAAACACTCTCTTCATTTTTCTCTCATTTTCTCACTTACTTCTTCCATCTTCAATCTTTGATCTCTCAACATTCAACCAATGAATGTTGATGAGATTTAAGTATGTTGTTCATGAACATGTCAAGAACATATTCAACCGTTGAAATTTTCTAAAACGCTTTCTAACTCATTTTCTCTTCAAAACCGAAAATGGTGTTGTTCTTGAACTTATGAAAATATTTTGTTGAAACCATGAACAACTTGTGTTCATGGAGTTGTTATAATTTTGTTGTTTTAGCCAAAGGGGATGATGATGAAATCAAAGGAACCTTTAGGAAGTGTTTTGGAAAAATGAGAATGTATGTATTTCTATTTGTTGTTAGCCTTAAAACCATGGCTTGGAACAAGTTGGAAAAAAATAGAAATCTTTGCTAAAAAGGATGTTAAAGTTTATGAGTACATGAATGTCTCATAAAACTCTTAAATGATACTTTGAATAACTTACTTTAAAGTGGTAAGATTATCAAAGATTGTTTTAAATCGGAATACGTAGTTTTACTAAAAAACCGTATGTTTAAAATGGATGGAAATCGTGAACGGACTTTCGATGAAAAAGGAGGGTTGAAAACATGTGATGTTGGACCGAATGGATGAAATGGATGTGATGACAACCTCTAGGGGCTGCCTTTATTTTGGATCGTTTTTAGCTTGAAAATTTTGAGTTTGGAATCTCAAATTCGGTTTTGATGTTAATGGTTCTTTTTGGCTATTTTTGGATAGGGTTGTGTATGGTAATTACGTGGGGTCTAGGTTAGGTTGTATGTGAGGACTTTTGGGGAATGTTTGGCTTGGGTTTGGGATTAATCTTTTAGGCTAGGTTTGTGTTAATTGTTGGGTATATTTGGGGCTATTTGGATGAAGGTACGTGTATATTTGGGAAGGATTTAGGGCTGGGATGTTTATGGGCAGAATTGTATGAAGTTCATGATGTTAAAGATGATTTGTGGAAGGTATGGTCACGGTTTGATGTATATAGAATTGAAAAGGGATTTGTGTTGTGCGTGAGGCACTAGGGAAATGGAAAAAGAATGATGATGAAGCGCCACAAGCAAAGGATGCTTGATAAGCCAATGCAGTCCGCCACAAGCAAGGATGCTTGATAAGAACAAGGTATTCGCCACAAGGATAACTCCTTGATAAGAATTAGACGCCACACCGAGAGGGTGATGAGTCTTAGAACGCCACAAGAACTGATGTTCTTGATAAGTCCAATGGTTGGCCACGGCCAAGATAAGAGTAGGAGAAATTCTCAACTAAACACTTAGATTTTTATCTCAAATTCAACTTAATTCATTCATGCTGAAAAGGAATACATAAATAGGGAAATTTGACTAGTCCTAATTTGAAATTTGAAATCCTAATTAAAAACATGTAATTAAATGAGTTTTAATGGCTGAGTTATTTTGGTATTGGAATTTGGCCGAATTCCCTTGATTATTTCCACCCATGTGCTTATTTGATTTGGATAACTTGAATGTGCCTTGATATGGACGGATTCTTCAAAAAAATGCTTGAAAAGGAAAGTTCATAATTGATTGGATCTTCATGCCTTGAGTTTGAATTCATATTTGAATGAGCTGATTGCCTTTTGTTCCTTGCAAATCTGAATTGAAGAGGTGAAGATTACCAATTTTCATACACAAAAACGTTGACATTAATAAAAAATTCTATTCCGCGAGTCCCATTAAGTTTCAGGCAAGAACGATCGGCGAAGAAAGCAAACCACCCCTGGAGGTTCGCATCATAAAGTCATTGCCTTCGCCTAAGGGTTAGTTTGTGAGTTGGATGTTGGAGGGGAAAGAAGGGAAAGAGGAGGCTTAGGAGTCATGAAATACACTTGTGAGATGACTCTCAAGCCTTCAATTTCCCTTCTTTCCCCTCCAACATCCAACTCCCAAACTAACCCTAAGGCACTATAAAATTTGGGTCCACATTTGTTCCACATTTAATACCACTCCATGTGCTATGACCTTCTGATTGATTGAAAAAAATTATATTTAAGTTAAAATTTAATTTTTAAGTAATTTCCTAACCAATAATAAAGTCATGATACATGAAGTGACTCTAAGTCTGAGAAAGCAAATATGCACCCATAAAATTCTAGATATATGTGGCTTTAGTTGGTACCTAATAATTCCTAGGCAGTAGATCCAATAAGTATATACATAAGCATGGGTCCAAACTTCAATGAAAGAAACAAATCATGATAATACATTACCCAAACTCATCCGGACTCATTACCATCTCTAATATGGTTATGCTTTAACAATGCATAATATAGAGTCCTGCTCTATTCTTTATGGTTGCATCACCTTATGGTTTTGTCTAGCTCAATGTCCATGATTCATTTTTTTCTTTAGGGAAATTGAGTCACTTGTGTGGTTTAATGTTCATATCAAAACAAATAATATATGGCTTAAATTGATAACGTTATTGATTAATAATATTGAAGAATGACAAGAAGTCAAGAACGACCAATATGAATACAAGTAATGAAGTGCAAGTATTCATATAAAGGAGATAAATAAAATATGGGGTAAATAAAAGATTTAATAGATAGAATAATATCACGATTTGGTGTTATTTTAGTAATTTAATTTTTCATTATTGTTTTTATTTGGAAGTAAAATTTCCAAAGAAATGTCAATTTCCTATTATCTTATCATAAATTCAAACCATTTTATTGTTGCATACCAGATTTTTTTATTAAATAAAACTAATAAAGTAGAGAGTAAATTTGGTTTTTAGAATTTCTTGTTAAACTTAATTTATTCCATAAAAATAAATTAGCTAGATTGTTCTATAAAGTTTATTCTAGAGTTTTTTGGTCCATAAAAATGTAAATAAATATGTTGAATATTGTATATGAATGTTGTTTGGAACTTTTCTGGGTGCAGGTGTTTGAAAAACCATGTTTAAATGTGTTTCGTTTGTCGAAAAGGGCAAAAGTTGGTATTCTGTCCAAGTCCCTGTCGCTTGGGCGACCATAGTCTTGCTTGGGCGAGGACTGGAGGAGGGACTGGGCGAGGGGAAGTTTTGGGTTCTGGAACTCCTCGCCCAGGCGACCAATCCTCGCTTGGGCGAGCAAGGGTCCCGCTTAAGCGAAAAAGGCCCAGGATTTCGATGAAAATTGGGAATTTTCTCGCTTGGGCGAGCTCAGGCCTCGCCCGGGCGAGCAAAAGCCCGCTTGGGCGGAAAAAAAAAACCAGAATTTTAATGAGGTCTCGCTTGAGCGAGAAGAGACCTCGCTTGGGTGATAATATGTGCCTGGGCGAGGGA
>NW_017720528.1:0-287 GCF_001865875.1 Lupinus angustifolius | reverse complement strand
ATTGCATTGCATTGTGACCATGAAGTAGTGGAGAGAGAATGACGGGACGTCTTAGAGCACCGTAATGTAAGCAGGGACGGCACTGATTGGACGGTGATTCGCCAACAGTGTCTTAAGGGAGAGTCTAGGTGAGACGAGTCCCTTGTATTCCTGGAGAGGTACCTTGTTGGATCGGACAGTTCTCATAGGCCAAACTAGGCAATCTCTGACAACCCCGGGATTGCATTCGAGATCGATGAGAGGGATGCCCAAAAAGCGTTTGTACGACCTAGGTCCGGGTAGGACTG
>NW_017720527.1:0-1394 GCF_001865875.1 Lupinus angustifolius | reverse complement strand
TAGATGTCTTACTCTCTCTATTTCTCTTCTTTTCTATTGCTTGCTTTTCGGACGTGTGCTCATCAGGTAGACAGCTTTGATCGGATTTGGAGCTACTCGTTCGTGATGTTCCAGGAGGGGGCATAAGGAATTGAGGAAGATGCAGTACCCTAGCTTTGGAGTTAGCCACTAGGAGTTACCTATCATTTTGTGACTTATGAAACACTGACGGCTTCAGCTTGTTCATATCTTTGTTTAGTGTCTGTTGGCGATGATTAATATTTTCGCCCTTTCTTTTTGGTTGTATATGTTTAGTGGCGATGTAGTTTCCGCCTTTGTTGATTTATTTTGTATGAACTAAAGATGACTTAACCGTTTATATGCATCGTGTTATTCAGGAAATTGTGAATCAGGTTAAGTTATCATTCGATAACGATAAGTTGATTTTCCGCATTTGAGTTACTTAAAGTGATGTCCCGGAAAAGGAAGGTTTTAAAAGGAAACAATTTACACATCACCATTTCAAAAAAAAAATTTACCTATTTTTCCGCAATGTTTTTGAGAAGTATTTTTCGGGGCGTTACACTTTGTGCTCTGCTAGGGTTTTAAAAAGGACAAATCTGATTAAAAGGAACATACCTGTTGTCAAAAAAAGGACGGGTTTAGGTCTATGTCCAGGTCACTCGACCCGTCCCTTATAGTTATATATAATGAATAGTTGAATAAGTACCTATCAATACTCGTTATGTTCAGCCCAAATAACTAAAAATACATACTAACACATATAACATATCCACACCATTATCATATGATCCTTATTCCTTACTATTGTGATACTCAATTTTGTCCGCTAAAAAAACGTTCTTCAAAATTATTCAATAAAAAAATGAATGAGTTAAAGATTTGCTTTTATTAAGGTTTGATTATCAAATAAATTAAAGATTATATAATATATAATTTGAATCAAATCATGTCAATTTGATTAAACTGAATATCTTGATAAAAAATAAATCTTTAGGGATTCAAAAAATAAATAAATCAAAGATTGTATTATGGAAAACAATTGTATCAAAAAAATAAGATTGAGATTGAGTATTAAAATATATTTTGCGACTTGTATAAGAATTAAAAAAGATTTCCCTTTTGAGCTGATGTGTGATGCTTCTAATTATGCATTGGGGGATGTCCTTGCTCAAAACGTGGACAAACTGCCTAGGGTAATTTATTATGCTTCTAGGACTTTAGATGTTGCACAAGCAAATTACACCACAACTGAAAAAGAGCTTCTAGCTATTGTATTTGCTCTGGATAAGTTTATGTATTATTTGTTTGGTTCTAGAATTGTTGTTTTCACTGACCATGCAGCTTTGAAGTTCCTATTAAAGAAAGCTGATTCCAAACCAAGGTTGATTAGA
>NW_017720526.1:0-880 GCF_001865875.1 Lupinus angustifolius | reverse complement strand
AGGATTGAAGGAGTTGTTGATATGATGCCTATCAAAGATGATTTTCCTGATGAACAACTTCTGAATATTTCTGTTTCTTTCCCTACCCCTTGGTTTGCCAATATTGTAAATTATTTGGTTGCATCTATTTTTCCTCCAGTTGCATCTAGAACTCAAAATGATAAACTTAAGAATGATGTTAAATATTATGTTTGGGATGATCCCTATTTGTGGAGATTGTGTACTGACCATATTACTAGAAGATGCATTCCAGATCATGAGGTCGAGTCAGTCCTTCAGTTTTGTCATTCTTCTGTAGTGGGTGGCCATCTTGGTACCCAAAGGACAACACGAAATGTGTGGGACTCTGGGTTTTATTGGCCCACCATCTTCAAAGATGTGTGGAGGATTTGTAGCACTTGTGAGCAGTGTGGGTATTGATTTCATGGGTCCATTTCCTGTTTCTTTTGGCTTTTACTATATTCTACTTTCTGTTGATTATGTTTCTAAATGGGTGGAAGCTAAGGCCACCAGGACTAATGATGCTCGGGTTGTTATGGATTTTGTTAGGTCTCATATTTTTTGCAGGTTTGGCATACCCAGAGCCATTGTTAGTGACCAAGGCACGCACTTTTGCAATAGATTCATGCAAGCTATGCTCAAGGAATATGGGGTTGTTCATAGAGTTTCCACACCTTATCACCCCCAATGTAATGGGCAAGCTGAGATTTCAAATAGAGAGATAAAGAGGATTTTGGAGAAGATGGTGCAGCCTAACAGAAAGGATTGGAGGAATAGACTTGAGGATACTCTTTTGGCACATCGGATTGCTTACAAGGCACCCATAGGGATGTCTCCTTATCGGGTTGTCTTTGGTAAAGCATGTCATCTTCCTGTAGAG
>NW_017720525.1:0-733 GCF_001865875.1 Lupinus angustifolius | reverse complement strand
CAAGCTAGTGAAGAAAGAAAGCTCCAATTAAATGAACTCGATGAGATCCGCTTAGAATCCTATGAGAACTCTAAGTTCTATAAAGAGAAGACCAAAAGATTCCATGATAACTTGATTTCTAGAAAGGAATTTTTGGTTGGTCAAAAAGTATTGTTTACAACTCTAGGCTTGGACTCATGAGTGGTAAGCTTCGTTCTAGGTGGATTGGTCCTTTTGTTGTTACTAATGTGTTTCCTTATGATACTGTATAAATCAAAAGTGAATCCACACATAAGAGTTTCAAGGTTAATGGGCATCTCCTTAAGCCTTTTCTCACAAATCCTTATTTAGTGGATGAAATTGTGGAGGAGAACTCATTGGTTGAACCCATTTTCCTCCTTCAATGAATCAGGGAGTTTTTCTTCCTCTCATTCTCTACTTTTTATTGCACTTGTCCAATTCCATTGATTGATATGTATGTCTGGATTTTCTAATTGTGCTACATTTGGAAAATGTGTAGTTTAAGTGTGGGGGGAGACTATTGTAGGTTGTAGGTTTTGTTGATGCATGTTTTTCTTTGACTTTTAGGTTTTGCTTAGGCTTGGGCATTTTCTCTCATACTTTCATTCACTTAAGTCTTGATATCTTGTCGTATGAATCCATGCATTTCTGTATGTCGAGTTATATTTTAGAACTAAGATGTTGAAACAATTGTGATAAACTTGTCCATTGTGAGAATTTGAGCCTTAATTGT
>NW_017720524.1:0-1059 GCF_001865875.1 Lupinus angustifolius | reverse complement strand
TGTGATTGTACTCTTGATTACTTGCACTCTAGAACTTGACTTGTTTCTTGTTGATACTTGATATTCACATGCACATATTGAAGTGATCTAGGCATTTCTTTTGAATAAGCCACTTAGCCATATAAGCCTACCTTGAACGAATTTATCCTTTGATAGCCCCTTTGAGACTTTTACTTCTTTCATTGTTACTTAGCTCATTACAAGCTTATAAGTGAAAAACCATGAGTGTTCTAACCTTAGGGAATTTTGGAGCTTTGGAATTGTTTTGGGAATGGGTATTAAGTAAGAAAGGGTGCATTGTTCTTCAAATCTTGTGAATTCTTGGTTATGTCTTAATGATGGTTAATACAATTGCGTACATAAATGTTCATAAAAAACGAAGAATAAAAAAGAAAAACAACAAAAATAGAAACAAAAGTGAATAAAAGGTTGAGTAAGGCAAAGAAGATTGGAATTATAGATTTGGGTTGATTTTTGCTTACTTTTTACTTATTCCCCATTGCTCCTATATTCCATTTGGTTTTACCTACATATCCCATATTTATCCTACATTGTCATTGGCCCAATTACAACCTTGAAAAGTCCTTTTGATCTTTATGTGCATGTGCTTATAATGTTGATGATATTTATGCGCATGTGCTTATGATGTTGATGTTAGAGGCTTGTCAAGCCTATGGTTGTGTTTGTTTTCATGAAGTGCTTTGAGTGTAAACACTTGCAACCTAAGACACATGAGTGTAAACACTTTAGAGAGTATATCTTGTGAGATTCTATCATTGTTGTGACTCGCCTCTTGGTTTGATTGGTTTCGTGGCATACTTGAATTCATTGGATGATATTCATGGATATCTTGATTTTATTCTTTTACTCTTCTGTGTTTGAATTTGCCCATTTCATTGCATTTCCTAGATTTCATTGTGAAAATGTGATTTTCTTAGGTTTCTAGCTTTTGTGATCTTCTTGCGTGACTCACTTTGGTGCAAATTGGTAGCATAAACTTATTTCTTGATTTTGCCCAGGAGTGCAAAAGGTTAAGTGTGGGGGTATTTGATGAACAAT
>NW_017720523.1:0-30484 GCF_001865875.1 Lupinus angustifolius | reverse complement strand
TACTATCCAACAACAAAAACCCCCTTGTGTGTGTGAGTATAAGGTGTTTGAAGCTTTGCTTGAAAGATAATCCTTGGGAAACGACCTAGGAGTCACTTCCTAGTACTGCAGTTTTAATTGTTATATTATTTGTATCGGGTACGGCCTCGATCAAGTTGGTTATGTTAGTTTGTTTTTATTTTCCTTATTAATTCTTTCTCCTTTTGATGTATAAATATCATCATTGTATTCATCTTTTAGCATCAATAATGAATCAATGAGATGTATTATTCAGTGTAACAAAGATTTATTCTCATTGTTCATTTTTTTCTCTTTCTTTCTTCTTCAAGGATTTGTTTCTTATCTTTTTTTGGATTCTAGGAGCATTGTCATGGCTGCTACCTTTCGTAATAGTGTTTAAGTTTCTTAAGTACGACGTTAGGAATTTAATTTTCCCTTTAACCAATGTAGCGCAAGAGCGATTAGCTATGTCTACATTCAAACCTAGGAATGTTGAATATCCATTCTCCTTTTTGTGAGGAGCATTAGAGTCGTGACATGTTCATAGCTGCTATTGAGTTATTGTTATGTGACTGGTATGTTATATATAAACTATATAAGAAACAACCAGTATTGTAACTCAATCTTGTCATATTCTAAATTTGGAGATCTTAGTGAATTACCTAATCTTGTCATTTTCAATGCAATTTGATGAGAATTATGTTAGAAGTCACACAACGATTAGAATAAAAAATTTAATGTGGTACTTAAGTCATGTGGTTCTCCCACCTAATACACTAGTATTTTGGGTTTGACTCTCCTCGTGTACTTAAGTCCTAACAATTTGTGTCTTTCATTGAGAGTTGTGTCATGAAAATGTCTACCTATAGACTGGATTAAGGTATGTTACCAATACTGATGAATAAATTATGCACAATTTAAAAATCTTCTAAGTTGATGAATTCTTGGAGATGTTACTTTTAGATTTTGGGTGTGTTAAAGCATTATTGAGATAATTGGTTGTTAGATAGTTGGTTATTAGTTTTTCTGGTTCTCTATATAAATCATTGTATCTTTTTTTCTAATTCAATCAATGAGAAATAAAGTTTCTATTCTTTCTCTTTCTCTTTCTTTATTTAAGTTTTCAATTTCTCATTTATGCATCCTTTCATACTTCTTGATTCATCAAGAAGATTTCTTTAATGGCTCATATCATTTAACATGGTATCAGAGTGTTATTACTCTTTTTGATAACTTCTGCTTTTCTTCTTTTTCCGCCATGAGATATACTACAAAACTCATGCTTCTTGAGGTTGTGTTCTTTGCAAGAAGATGTGGTATTTGCATCAATTCCAAAGAAGATGCTTCTGGCTTCAATGCATTTTGCAAGAAGTATGCAAGATTGATAAACAACTTACCATCTTTTTCATCAGCGTCATTTTAATGCATTATTATCTTCTGTGGTGATTGAGAAATCCAAGAGGGTCTTGGTCACAAGATCACAAGCCTAGACTTCTTCAATAACATTAAGAGTTAGAGTGTATTATTGTCTTGGGTGTAAGGCTCTTACTTTTGGAATTCTAATGATAAATTATGGGTCCATACTTGTGTTCAAGACTTTGAAGTGATAGGTTGAGACATGCCTAACCATTCACCTACATCTTCCTCACAATGTGTTGCCACTTCAAGTTCTTGCAAAACCTCATCTATCAAAGGTTAACTTTCTAAAATGGCATGCACGTTTGCTACTTCTAAAGCTTGGAGTTCTCTTTTCAACCTTTCAGAAAATGTCACTAAGAATAGCATTATGTTCATCAAGGAGCTTCTAAAATCTGAATCTCAACATTTTCATATTCTTTATCATTTACCCCTAATTATCTTTCTTTTTTTCTTTACTATTATATTTTCTTTACCCCTCTCTCATTAAACATACAACATTATTAAAGTGTGTAATTTTTCTTCTTTAAAGCAATATATTCAGATCAAGATCAAGGTCTATTTTATTTTATCTCTTTCATCCATTATGGTCGATTTGGTTGGTTAAGCTTCTGTGAAGATAGATGGTTAAGCTTTGGATGAAGTTGCTTCTACCTTTGGTGGTTAAGTGCGTTGATGTTTCGCATTATGAATTCAAGACTGCGAGATGAAGATTCGCTCACCAGCAAGAGGAGGTATTAGAGTATATCGTTGTGTTCAACACAATCATTTCCAAGCTTGGAATGCATGACACATTCCAGCTTGCGGGGATGTTAAAGAATTATTGAGATAATTGGTTGTTAGATAATTGGTTATTAGTTTTTCTGGTTTTCTATATAAATCATTGTATATTCTTTCTAATTCAATTAATGAGAAATAAAGTTTCTATTATTTCCCTTTCTTTCTTCAAGTTTTCAATTTCTCATTCATGCATTCTTTCATACTTCTTGATTCATCAAGAAAATTTATTTAATAGCTCCTACCATTTTAACAGGGTGAGAATTTGATGCCAAATTTACTTATTAGGTTCTTATTTGTTCTTGACACATTATTTGTAAATGTTGAGTAGTCAAAAAGTGAAATAGAAATCTCATATTGTGTAAAAGTGAATGAGTTAAAGATCATTTAATTTGATAAACTCATAAACCTAATATCTTACGGTTTTGAGTCAATATGTGGCCGATACATCCATATGATTGTGTCGAAATTCTTATTAACTAGATGTCAGACATATTCATTTCATGACAAGAGAAACCAGCAGGTCACAAAAAAAACGGCAAATTCACCCATATGGTGCACCTTGACCGAAAAATTACCGTCTTGGTGCACCTTTTAGGAAAATTACATAGGTAGTATAAATTTCCTGGAACCGGCAATGGGGGAAGTTTTTCTTAATTCTATTTTTTTCCCACTCTCCCCCCTAAATCGGCAAGGGGGTGATTTTAATTTTTTTCCTCCTCCCCCTAAATAGGCAATGGAGGAGTTATATTATTAGTTTTAGGGTTTAGTTTTTCAAGCCCTAACCCTAATAACATACAACATAATATTTTTTGTCAACCCTAACCCTAACAACACAACACAATAAATATAAGTGTCAGATTTTGTTTTTAATAATGTCATATTTTCATTATTGTGTTGTGTTGTTAGGGTTGACAAAAACTAAACCCTAAAATTAATAATATAACTCCCACAATGTCGATTTAGGGAGGAGAGGAAAAAAATTATAAAAAAAATCAAAAACTCCCTCCCTTGCGGATTTAGGGGGGAGAGAAAAAAAAATAAAGAAAAATAAAAACTCCCCCATTATCGATTTAGGGGGGAGGAGGAAAAAAAATAAAAGAAAAATATAAATCCCCCCATTGTCGATTTAGGGGGCAGAGTAGGAAAAAAATAGAATTAAGAAAAACTCCCCCTATTGCCGATTTTTGGGGGAGTCAGAAAAAAAAAACTGAAATCAACATTTTCATTGCCAGTTCCAGGAAATTTACACTATCTATGTAATTTTCCTAAAAGGTACACCAAGACCATAATTTTTCGATTAAGGGGCACCATATGGGTGAATTTGCCGCAAAAAGACATTATTGTAGACTTGAACTTTTGCCTGAGTCATCATGTTCTGAACTTAGATTAGTATACAATGTCTTTTCTTTCATCATTGGGATTGCTTCCACCAGAATCACATGGATCCCAAAGTATCTACACTTGCTCATCTATCAAAATTGATCGTTTGACTATGAAATTTTAATCTAATAATGTTTTAACTAGAGGAAGCTCATTATTCTTCCTCCACTCGCTCCGCCAACAACAACCCTTTTTAATATGGAACAAGCCTTTCTAACACAATGTTTTGTAACACACCATTTTTTTTTATATATACTTGTGTGGTACAAGTTTTTGACTTTTAGGTTCTTCTTGTGCTTGGTTTTTGGGACCCATATGAATCTGAATGGAGAAGTAAAAATAAAAGTACAAACTACAAAGTACTTCATCTTAGACAATTTACACTTTTTGATTTAATCAATCTTTTAATTCAAAGTATAAACCATTTGTTAGAGTGATTCACCCTTGTTTATTAACTATCATGAGATTTGTTAGTGAATAAGGTTCTACACTAGACTTGGTTTTAAACATTTGTACGTAGTGATTGACTCATCGGTTGGGGATGTTACTTACATGCAGGTTTGGGGGTGATGTTAGTAAGAAAATGAGAGAGAAATGAGAATATAAGACAACTTGGATTTTTGGTATTAAGTTGGAGGGTGTAATATCTATGTAATAAAAGTTATCTAAAAGGCTTTATTTTACTTGGGAGTGTAGTTCTGGAGGTGAAGAGAATATATGACTCTCTATTATTTGAATGAGACTCATCTCCAGTACTGGAGACGCAAATGATGTCAAAAAACAAAGAAAATGTGACAATACTATTACATTTGTATCATTATGTTTATTAAAATAAGACAAGTTTATCCTTAAAACTAAATAGAAAAATTGAGATGAGTCTCATCCCTATTATTTGAGGGTTGGATGAAGAAGTGAAAAATGTTATGAAGGGTTTCTAAAGCCCTCCAAAATACTCTACTTGTCTATTTTCATAGTTCACACAATTTGTGGTTTTTTCTGGAAACAAAATATTAAAATACGTAAATACTTTAAGTAAAATTATATAATTAAAATTATTGCTCATTTCCCATTGTTAATGACATTTTTAAATAAAAAATAATTTTACATTATCATTATTTTATTTTTCTCTCATCTGAATTTCATAGGTGTTTGCCTTTATTTCTCCTTCTCCTTCCTACCCATTTGATACATTTCCTTTCCTCTCTCTCATAAAACATACAATAAGAATATCAATATTATGTAAAATTAAAATCATTTGGTCATGCCTCTTATTACTCCCACTCTTCTATACCACCTCTAATTTTTCAATGTCAAATGGAGTGTCTAGCCTTTCATTTTCCAGAAGTAAGTAGAATATATATTTCATGTCCTAAATATTGTCTCAAATTCTGTCCTTTCCAAAATAATGAAGCAAAGTAATAATAATAATAATAATGAAATAAATATTTAATTTTTTTAATTACTTTAATATGTTCGAATAAGAAAAGTAGTGGTGGTTGTGGGTGAAATAATAATGCACCCGGATATCCTTAAACTCAATCAGCCCATAAGTCACAAGCTCAACACACGTTACTTTCCTGACCCACTGCACTGGCCCAATGAATAAGTTCTGTGATTTTGAGTCCTACATCCAACTATGATTAAAATGCACACCACCTAATATGAAGATTAATTTTTTTTTAATACATTGAATGCAACATTTTCGAATATAATATTTTCATTTTGGGTTCAAGGCATGTTATCTATTTTCACTAATAATTATAAGCAGGACACGTTATTTTTATTTTGATTTAAATTTTTGTACGGGATACAATAAACACAAAAAATAATATTGATTTCATTATTTTCACTATAAAGCTTTGATATTTGAAAAAGTAACCTGCAACTATTAATAATCAATAACAAGTGATAACACATGAAGTTAGAATTTTTATGACAACATATAAATTCGGTATAAGTAGGGATTAATATCCTTCTCAATATTCAACTCAACATAAGTAGGGAGTGATATCCTCTTCAAATTGAACTCTGCAATGCTTAAATATAAGGGTAATTTGACAATTTTGTAATATTTTAAATAAAATCTAGTCCGTTAAAAAATTATGTGTCATATATAAGTATCTACAATTAATATTAGATTCTCCAATACTTAGCTATTCTGTAAGTAAGTAGTCATTCTCTTTCAGAATTAGGATTCTCTCCCCAAATAAAAAATATAAAATTATATTACACTCTTATCATTTAAATATAATGATACAAAAATTATATCCTTCAATACAAATAAATACAAAAACAAAAATAACAAATAAACTCTCAAGTACCGGATATATGGTTCTTTTCTCTCCATCATTATTTTATCCAATTCATGCTAAGTAAAACGACAAACAAAAATTAATTAAACTAAAATAGAATCTTGCACCATCCAGTGGCACTAACAGGTGCAATAGGTATTGCTAATAAGTTTGAGAACCATAAATTGGTGACAACAACTTGTGTTTTCAGATAAGTATGAGATTATCGTGAAAACAAGATATATATACACATTATCTGTGAAGTGGGGAAAATTCAGCGGTCAATTTCTCCACCAACATCAACATGGAATGCATATATCCCTTTCATTTTCCACTGTACTGTAACAAAAGAGTGACATAAATAGCTTGTAGGGTCACCACTAATCTTTTTTTCATGTTCTGAAGTATCACTCATATATTTATATCTTTTTGATTATCCTAAAAATTTAATAATATCTTATACTATTAGACAAATATCTTATTGATGTCTTGACTGCTTGCAAAAAATGCAAATATATCTATGGTTGTGATGTCTTTAGAATTCTAAATACTAGAAGGATTTAATATGTATATAGTAATAAGTGTTTTTATACTGTTAACAAATTATTCATCATTTATATCTTAATTATTATTAACTCTCAAATAAAAAATAATCCAAATCAATGACAAATGTGAATATAAAAAACTTTACAATGTGTAGATTTTAAATTAAGAGTACAATGTTATAAACATAATTACTACTGCTGAATGCAATTTACAAAATTAATTGTAAAATGTAAGTCAAGAAGCCTTCTCACGTCATCAACCAATATACATTAGCTGGTGTGACTTTTAATATCACTATTAATGTGGGTCAAACATTTTTAAAATGTAACAATTAGAGTAGTAATGTAAAAAACTTTAAAAGTTACACTTAAGGTTTTCCTAGCGATTTCCAAAGGATATTAGTTTAAGAAACATTAAATAAAAAGTTTGAAAAGAGAACCTAAACCCATCATTTTAATTTCCAACACTTAAAAATTTAGAATCACTTCCCTATTTCAGCGTTTGGGATAAAATTCTAATTAAGTTACCAAAGTTCCAAGAACACATTTGAATTTTCCAAGTAAACCACTTACAGGACAAAAATACCATCTACATGACAGTATGATACCAATATGCTAATTTAATACGCACAAATGCTGACCATGAAAACAATTTTTTATTATGATCCAAACTTGTGGTTGAGATTCATTCATCAAAACTCCTTCTCTTAAACATAAGTTATTGTATGGTTAGGGACCAACGACTCTGGACACATCTATATTATTGATTATATAAATGTATAAATTTAATTGAATAATGTATAATTAATAGTTTAAATGTATTTGAGAGCATCCTAATCCATACAATTATTTCTCTCAACTTCAACATAAGCCAAGATTACCATTTTCAAATCCCATTAATTAATAAGTTCAACTGTTCTCCCTATTTCCCTTTTGGTGCAATTCAAATTCCCTTATTTATATATATATATATATTCTTTCACACCAGCTTTCTGCTTTTTCATGCATGCGAATACTGATTATTATACACTTTTATAACTGAGATTTTACATTTTCTCTATTCATTCTAAGCAAGGTAATAGTTTGTACTTATAGAAGGAAAAGAAATCTAGGATTGATGCTTGCAGTGTCACCTTCAAGAAACACAAGGGATGAAAACCAAGGAGGGATGGAAAGTTTCACAATTGATGTTGATGATTTTGGTGACCTTTCTGAAGTGAACTTATTGGAAAGTATCAACTTCGATGATATCTTCGATGGCTTCGACATTGATGAAGATATCTTGCCGAGTCTTGAGATGGACCTTGATATGTTCACTGAGTTCTCTGAGAACACTCACTCATCTGTTTCAGTGGCAAATGATAAATCTAACGATTATGGGAATATAGTTACTACTAAGAAGAAAGGAGATGAAGATAAAGGTGCTTCTTCAGAGTCAGGTACAAATTCTGGGTCAAGTAGTCACGAAGGAGAGATAGTTAACGAAAGAGATGAACCCAAGGTGTTGAATCCATCGCTTAAGGAAGGTGAGAAAGGAAGAAAATCATCATCTCAATCAAAGAATCCTCATGGGAAGAAAAAAGTGAAGGTCAGTGTCTTCTAGTACCTTCTTTTTCTTCTTCTTATAATTAAATTTGATACTCAAATGAAACATCCTGGGTTTTTAATTGTCGTCTATAATTGCAGCCACAATATTATTATGGTAGAAGTTTCTGTAACCACTCTTTGCAATTGTGCATTTTTTCCAATTACAAGGAACACAGTGTAGCCACAATTTAAAATCCTTTAAGGTATATCTTGTGTCTATACAAAATATATCTAGACCTTGGAATATGTTGTCTGCTAAAAACAAATGTTTAATTAATTTTTTCCATTTTTCATTTTTCTGTGGGTAGATGATAGTTCATACATAATTAGGTTTGAGTAAAGTTAATGTGCAGCTAAGGTAGCCCTCAAGGTTCTGTCTCTATCTGAATTATCATCATAGGTCTTGCCAAAGTTCCTTAATTATGTCAAAAGGACTCACGGGTGGCATATTTTAAGAGAGAGAGAGAAAACAGTGTTGGAAAATTGAAATTGTTCATTAGATACTGCAAATTTCTGATTTAATTTTGAGCAATTGGCTGATTTATTTTGTTGGGTTGTGTGTGAAGGTGGATTGGACCCCAGAATTACACAGAAGATTTGTGCAAGCAGTGGAGCAGCTAGGAGTGGATAAGGCAGTGCCTTCAAGGATTTTAGAAATTATGGGAATTGATTGCCTCACACGCCATAACATTGCAAGCCACCTCCAAGTACATCCTTCATCAACTTCTTACCTTTCTATTTATTTTCAATCATCTATTTACAAATTTATAACATCAAGAATCCTATACATTGAAATACAATTTTAGTCAGGTTCTCTCGTATCAATTCATGGTTCTTTTGTGAACTGATTTTCTTTAAAGAATTAACCATATTTTTACCTAAAATTTAAGTAAAAGAAAAGAAGAAGAATTGATGATGTTCAGTCAATTACATGAATGAATTACAGTAAACAAGAAAGAAATTTGTCCTTGGATATTTCTCTAGTTGATTCAAACTTACAAGAAGCTACTAAAAATGATTATGCAAAGAGTTATAAAAACCCTATTGAATATACTGCAAACTAACTGCTAACTAACGCATACCAACATTTGATAGGACATGCCACTTACTAAGTTCTCAGACCCGTACTAAAAAAACCACTTATCATGTCAAACAAGACATCAGATTATCCTTATTTAACTACTTGTTTTAGTTCTTAATCACCTTGATTCTTTTCCTTCCTTTTTTTCTTATAGAAATTAGAAACTTCATGTAACTTCAATTTGTATATTATGTTATGTATGTTATGCATGTTATGGACAAAGTAATCTCTAGGTGAAATCTCATTAACACTATAACATCTTTTTAAACTTCGTTCTAGGATAATTGAGACTACCCCATTAAGATTCTGATTTTATGAGACTCTCCATAATAACTACAATGATATCACAACTGTGCTTCATCCATCACAAATTTTCACAATAATCAATAACATTATAATTTTTGGAGTCTACACAAAGATCTTTATTTTATGTTCCTCTTTTCAATTTTAACTGAGTCCTGGAGTTTTGAATGCAGAAATATAGATCACATAGGAAGCATATGCTAGCACGTGAAGCTGAAGCAGCAAGCTGGAGTCATAGGAAGCAATTGTATGGTTCAATAGGTGCAGGTGGTGGAGTCAAGGGAGAGGTGAACCTTATGGTAGCACCACCAATTATGGGTTTTCCTCCAATGACACCAACGCACCATTTTAGACCCTTACATGTATGGGGGCATCCCAAGATGGATGTGTACAATGTGTGGCCTAACCATCTTCCTCAATCACCATCACCATCACAATCACCATGGTTATTGCCCAGAGCTCCACCTCCTAACCCTTCATATTTGCACCAGCCTCAGCACCAACAGGTAATTCTTGATTCACTGAATCTATGATATCTAACTGTAATTAATCTGATTAGACTAAAAAGTAATTTTATTTAAATATTTATCATTCATTTGAATTACTTTCTCTGAAAAATCAGTTATGATTAAACATAAATAGTGACAATGTACCAAAACTCATATTATTGTGTATATTTTTCACTCTTTATAATAACCTTTTGATAATTTTAAGTGAATTAAGGATGATATAAAAATATTAAATTAGGTAGTAATTATATGTAGTGTATAGTTATGAGCTTGTAGCTTATTCATGAAGCTTGTAGTTATTTACTTAACCTATTAAGCTATAGGGTATTGTGAAACTACCTTTGTAACTATTTGAAGTTTGAAAAAATGACTGAAAAGTAATAATATAATTTTTTAATTAGAGATAACTAATGCAATTATTCTTAACGCTACTTCAAATAATTTTTTGAAAACTACATTTCAAACTCTACGACGTCTTTTTAAAATATACAAATTTTCTTCAATTTTTGTTTATAATAAGTTGTTGATGGATTGATAAAATTATAAACTACCTAAAAGTCACAAACTTGGGTTTCTGAATAGTGCCCTAGTACATAGTATTCACTTTGTTCATTTATAAGTGTCACCCTAACTTATTTTACATAAAGCAAAGAAATCTTTTATTTTTTATAGTTAAATTGGTATTGTTTTTCATATACAATTCTCAATTCTTTTTTTTACACTGATTTGTTATCTCTTTATAATAATAACAATGGAATAATCAATGAAAGTCTTTAATTTTGAAATTGATATTTAAAATTTTAAATAGAAACAGAAGTTTCTCCAAAAATCAACAGTTATTGGAAGGGATGAAATATGTTTAATTTGTACATGAAAATTGTAAAACTTTTCATTATAATGAGTTTTCTGTGCTCATAAAGATATTGTGAATTTCAAAGAAAGCAAATTAGCATAGAAGATGGTGGTGTTAATTATTTTTTAGATTAATATGACTAAAACATTGTTTATCGACTACTAGTAATATATTCTATGTCTCGTGGACTAGTGGTATTCTTATCCTTGTCAAAAACAATTTGATTGGAGTAAGAGAGTGACTATAATGATTTGGCACTTCAAACTTCCCAAAACAACCAATCCTATAATTCCTACTTATTTCTTTGTCTAAGTAGGCATATTCCTTTTTCATACAGGCTCCAAACGCACTAACCCCAGGAGCATTGTGTTTTCCACAACCTGTGACAACAACGGTAACTCTTCCAAACTCTTTTGGAGCCACACATGTTGTCTTCTCCTTTTATATTTGGATGCTTCTATAAAATATTACTGTATAGAATATCATAATATTTAGTCACAAGCTCATGCATAATTTTGGCTCACTCACTATTGAGGAAAATATAATAACATGCAGAAATTTGGCTCTCCAATTGTCCCTGGTATTCCACCACGCCATGCAATGTACAAAGTAGACCCTGGCTTTGGTGTCTCGGCTAGGCAACCTGGCCCTCCTCACTTCTTTGATGTTCATCCGGTAAACTTTCTTCACTCTTTATATGCAATATATGATCCATCGTTTATTTATATTTAAAATAATTAATAACTAAATATTAATAATGGATAATATAGTAACAGTGTAAAAAACTTTTATTTTAGGTGGATACATCTTTTCTCTATTAATAAATGTGTGTATGGTTATAAATTTACAATTATAGTCATTATTTGGTTGCAATTAGGTGTGTAAAAATTTAGTTCAGTTCAATTTTTGGTGTATTTTAGTGACCGAACCGATCAAAAACATTTGGTTCGGTTCTACTCAATTAACCGCCAATTTAACCATAAGAATCAAACCGAACCGAACCATTCAACCGAACCACTCTTGAATGGTTCGGTTCGGTTCCACGGTTTTTCCAATTTCCATTTACTTTTTTATAAAAAATCTTGCATCAATTGAAAATTCAAAATGTATTATAAGAGATATTGTTTATCCATAAAAGGATAAACATTACTACTATTATTATAAAAAAAATATGAATCATATATAACACTACAATTCATAGTAACATATATATCATTTAGTAAAATATATAATAGTTACATTTATAACCTTACATTTCATAATTAGTAACACATGTAACAATACATGTATTATAATATATGTTAATTTCAAACTCAATATCACATTAGTGTTGAAAAATATGTTTCAAATCATAAGACATTATGAAACAATTTAGTAACTAATAACATATCTAATATTAACTTAATAACAATTTAGTAACATATATAACACTACGATTCACACAAAAATTGATAATTTAAGCTAGAAAATTGGTGGAAGAATTTAAACAATAATAAAACATTATTCCCTAATCCCTAGTATATATTTCTTTAATACGTGGTTCGGTTCGGTTTCATCGGTTCCTAAATTTCTAAAACCATAAACCGAACTGAAGATAAACGATTCCTTAAAAAAATAACCGAACTGAACTGCGAAACCGAACTGAACCACATTTTGCAGTTTGGTTCTATCGATTACGCGGTTTAATCTGGAACCGCTTACCCTTAGTTGGAATGACTCTTCTAACAATTATATTATGGGTATATTTTGAGTTACCGATTTCAATTTAAAACTCTTTCACTCGTGTATTTAGAAGGAAAAATTGTAGTATGAGTCTGACATAAAAAATTATACAAATTTGAACAAAAGTTAACAGTGATGTTTGGTATATATTCTTAATGAAAGTCCTCTAGTAAAAAACGAATTCAAAACCTTTGAATTTGTTGGCACGGATTCAATCTAGATTTGTGATAGTTGAGCCACTCTTTCTTCTCTCTCATCAATTTCTTTCTCCCTCTCTTTATCAAACACAGTCTGTACGAAAGCGTCTTTGTTCGTTTGTGTCTATAAATACAAAGATTTAGCTGTTGGAGTCACGTCGTTTTTCTAGTGGCAAGTCAATTCCAAGTTTCATTTTGTTATTTACAATTAAACATAAAAAGTTTATAATTATTTGCTCTGCTAAAGAAATGCATATATATATATATAATATACTAATGGGTTCACTTCAACTTAACCATCACAAAGTTGTATAACTTATCCAAATTAGTTCCTTACTAAAAGGGTAAATAAATATTATTAATATATAACATAACACATGCATTTTAAATTACAGTCCATAACCACAGCTAAAACCATGATTAGGATAGTGATCGTGAACAGGATTGTAACATTATACTGCCACAATCACAATTTAAAACCATGCATATGCATATGTTATGAAGAGCATGATATTAATATTATTACTTGTGTTTTTGGTGTGTTGTTGAACAGTCAAAGGAGAGTTTAGATGCCACAATTGGTGATGTTTTATCAAAACCATGGCTTCCACTGCCTCTTGGACTTAAAGCTCCAGCGGTTGATAGTGTGATGGGTGAATTACAGAAACAAGGAATTCCAAAAATCCCACCCTCTTGTGCTTGAATGGTAACACGTTGTGAAGGCCACAAAACCCTAATTCATCGACTTCTCAATCTACATCCATTGTATGTGGTAAGCCAGAATGTGCTTGCTCGCCTCATAGTTTTCCTTCTTGCTTGTTTTAGCTGAAGAAGATGGGTAAATAAACTCTTAAGAACTTTCCTTGTTCATGTGCTGTATCGTGCACGAATAGTATCAACTTAAATATTTACCACTAGCCATTTTGTGCATGTGATTAATAAAGGTCTGGAGTTTTGTAGTAGTTGTGGATTATTATGAGATTATAGTTATAGTGTATTAATTACAGTTGGGATTGCTGTTGAGTTACCTTGTATTTAATGTAATTGTGGGGAATATATAACAAATGTAGTTGCAAATATATTATCTCACTTTTTAAAGTATGGAACTAATTTATATTGGAGTTTGTGGTTGTTTCTCTCAAGATATATTGCTTTCAGGAATCAATACCTCAAAATTGAAGATTCAATGAAGCTTTACACCACTAAATTAACGCTTTGAAATAATTTGAAACAAAGACTAATAATATAACAAGTGATGTAAGTTCATTTAGTTTGAAAACTATTTTATGATGCCTTTTATTTTCATTGAAAATAAAAAATATACACTTAAAACATGAAGTATACCCTAACAATAAAGTATTGAGTCACAGCTCACTAGAGACTGAGTACTAAATATTAGTACTAACCTGGCATTTGGTTATCCAAGCTTGTGATTCATTATCTATTTTTAAGATGCATGAAAACACAAAAATAAATATAATAAAATGAAATGTTAAATAGGATAGAGCATAGAGGCCTTATTCTTATCTGTTTTAGTTATTACATTTTACGAACTCAGATTAATTGTTTGCTAAAAAGAATTATTTATATTTTATTAAACGTGTTATTTTCTTTTGTTGATATCAAATATACATAAATGAAGAAACAATGTTTCAAACTTCCGACTTCACCTCCATCACCTGGATGAAGTGATTATACTCAGGGATGACAATAAACTGAGTCATTTCCAGGTTCATTTGAATTTTGATTCATTATTAGAATTTGAGATGTGTATAATTTGACTCATTATATTCATAAGGTAGTTCAGTTATATATATACAAAAATATTTTATAAGTATTATATAAAATAGTTATTTATATTAATATTTAAAAGATTGATTTCTCATTTATTTATATTAGTGTATCAACATATATTTTGTTCTTGTCCATCCACATTTTTATTTTATGCAATAAAATATTCAATATATATATATATATATATTTCACTTTTATAATTAGAATATTTTGTTTGTACTTGGTGCATTTTATATTAATTTTTTATTATATAGTTTTTTTGTTGAAATAAAAAATATCAAGGACAAATAGGAAATTATATATTATATTATATCATGGTGATAATTATACTATATTTTAATATATATATATATATATATATAATTTTTTGTTGTTGGAATAATAATAGGGTAGATTACATATACACTCATTATTTGAATCTTGCATACGTGTTTAGTAGAGAAGAAAAGATAATATAAATTAATTCAATAGAAAAATACCTTGGAAGAACATAATGATTGTTGTAACGATCTGAGGGAATTGAGTGGTTCAATAATTTTGATCGTGGACTAAACTTGAAAACAATTCTAATTTAGATAATGGATAAATAATGCATATATCAAATAACAATCATATAGCATGACACATGTGCATTTTATATGATGTATGAATGATGAATGTAGCCACCTAAGGACCCATATTCATATTCATCAATCATCATCATCAACCAGGACTTTGGTTAATATTAGTTACTAAATTGTCCTCACTTATTTCTTCAGTTAGATAAAAGATCATGCAAAAATAAAGTTACTAAATAGTTCTCACTTATTTCTTCAAGTGACAGATTGGTTCTTGAAATTTTTCTATTCTTTCTTTATAATAATATATTTTATGTGCATGTTTAAAACTATATGTGCATTCATATGATTAAGAATAAATACGTTATTTGTATGGTTTTAAAATACACATGATATCCATACATTCGCATTATTAATAACACATGTGTTACCTGTATTACGAATGCAAGTCCAATTTTATAAAATTGATTACATTTTTAGCAATAGAATAACTCAATTCCAATGACCAATATTAATTATATTCCTCACATAAAGTAAAAGATAACATTTTGAAAGAGACTCAGTTGAGAAAAAAAAGATACATGAGTCTAAAGAACAGTGTCAACCTCCATGATGTTATATTTTAGTCAACTTTTTCATATGTTGTTTAAAATGAAATTGAACACAATTCATTATAAAAAATATATACATGATGAACATTTTCTCAAATTCATATCATAATGAGTATTGTTTGAAATTAAGCAATAAAAAATAAATCTAAAATATATATAAACCAAATATAAAATAAATCAATTCATTATCACAATCAAATCAAATATATTATTATTAAGTCATATATACAGGTAGAAGAATAACATGATTGTAAAATAAAAATAACATTAGTAGGGTAGACTGCTAATTTTATTTTTTTAGACAAATGTAACTCATTTATCACAATAAAATTAATTCTCAAAGATGTTACTCATTTAGACAACTCTCTTTTAAGGCTTTTATCTCTTTGATTGGTGAAAAATGAAATAAAGTTATATCCATACATCTTGTTGGATCGATTCATGAATGATAAAGTAATGAAAAAATAAAATGAGTATAAAATAATACCTCGTTTGACGATGGAGGATATGAGTAAGGGTGGAAACAGGCCAGACCAGGCCAGACTTTGCCTTAAACAGGCCCAGCCTATATAGTATGTAGGAGCCTGAGCCTGGCCTGTTAGCCTGTTTAAAAAAAATTTCAAAGCCTAGGCCTGACCTGTTTAAAAGCCTGGCCTGTTAGCCTGTTAGCCTGTTTAAAAGCTTGTTTTACTATATCATCTTGAAATAGGTCATCATATCTACATTTAGATAGGTTAATATTCCTACTTTTAATTAGACTCTTCTAACCCTAACAATTAAATTATATTTTTTATATTAATATTACATATGTATAATAATATTACTTATATTAAAATTGTATAATATGAACATATTACATAATATAATTAAATAGGCCGGCCTGTTAGGCTTAATAGGCCTTTTGGATGGCCTACAGCCTGGCCTATTTAACTAAATAGGCTTTTCAAAAAGCCTGTGTCTGGTTTGTTTACGAAGAAAGCCTGGCCTGTTATAGGCATGGCCTGGCCTGGCCTGTTATAGGCCCCTGGTAGGCGGCCTGGCCTGTTTCCACCCTTAGATATGAGACATGTTTAATAAAGATTAACAAAATGTAGGAGAAGTAGTTTGTGAGTTTCAAAAGAAGAGAAAATTAAGAAGACAAATGAAATAAGAATAGAGAAAAAGATTAAGAAGAAAATTGAAATAAAATAAAAATACAAAGATGAAAGGTTAATGTGATGAAAATAGTCTCTTCTTTGCATAATTGTCACATATATTTATATTAAAATAGTAGAAGATGAATATAGTGTGCAAGAGTTCATTATAAAATGTGTGGATATTTTGGAGGGAAAAAAGTTAAGGAGAAATTAATATGTATCTATGATAAACAATAACATTTTTTTATTATATAATAATAGATTTCTCCCAATTTGAACCAGATTTGTATAATTATCTCAAGAAAGAAATCATTACGAACTATTTGGTGATTTTGTACTTATTCATAGGTTTGATATTCTTATTCTCTTAACATCATTACCACCTTTTTTTTTCTAACATCAAGAATGTCCTCTAGTCAACATAAAATATTAATCCCATGTCAGTTATGAGATCTATATAGTGGATTTTGTCTCTACTAAATGTATTGAACTTTTGATATTATGCTTAAGGAATGGAATCATCATTAAACTGCACCTAAACTTAATTATATTTATTGATTCAACATATCACCTTCACAAAAATCAATTTCATATATTTTTGAAAAATATTAAAAATCCAATTCATCCCTTCTGAACATGACGGAGATCCCACACCATATCTCAAACTTTGTCTTGATCCAATCAATTGTGAACAAATAATATAAAAATGTATCATTTTATTTTTAAAAAAAATTTATTTACTTATGTGTCAATTTTTAATGGGTAGAGACAGAGAATTGGAACAAACTTTGGGACAGGTGATCCTGTTCTTCTGAACAAGGGTTGGCAAGTTCTATCCAGCTTCTATTCATATTCGTTCGATGTGACTTGGTTCAATTCTCAAGCATTGATTTAAGAAATTGATATGGTTCAAATTTGAATGGAGGTAAGTGTTTGAACTAATAAAAGAAGATTGATTCAATTTGGTTCGACCTTTTGGCAATTCTTTAGAATACTAACGAACCAAACTAATCAAGTTCTTGATGGTTTGGGTTGACTATCACATATGAAACTTTTAACATTTGTAAATATTTTAATAAAAAACTCAGTAAATCAGGAAACAAATTGAGAAAAAATATATAATGGTTTTATTGTTTTTACTTCTATAATAAATTGTTTAATCGAACACGGTTATACCCTCTATTTTTATTTTTTTCACTTTAAAGAATAAGTAAATTTCATAATAAATCAGTGTTGAAGTTGGTGATCTTCTTTACCCTTAGGCAGATTTCAAAATTAGAATTAAAAACTCTAAAAATGAAAAAAAAAAACTATTCAACATTCGACATCCTACTTATACTTCTATAGTTCTATATGGAATATTCATATAACTTATTTATTTATTTATATATATATATATATATAAATAAATAAATAAAAGTATCATTACTAATTTGGGCAAAACTTATGGAAGTTCTTACAAACTTATTAGGCGAACAATACATAAATAAGGTGTTCACCCGACATAAAGATTCACATTAAGATATAATGACAATCGCAATCGATCATAAATTTTAAAGTAAATTATATTCACCCGATGAGTTTTAATGAAATTAAATAAATCATCTCTTCTTTTTTCATAGCTACACAAATCACATTTGATTTATATACATACGTTTCATTAATTACTTATTCAGAAAAGATAAATCTAATTTGTTTAAACAAAAAAGTGACAAGTGTAATTAAAATAAATAAAACAATATATTATGGAACAAGTCTAAATAATATAAAACTCAATACATCTTCATTATTTTTAATTAATTACAATAAAGTATAAGAGTAATTTAAACATTTTAAAATTATTGATGCAACTTGTAACAAACCAAAAATAATAAAAAGACATTAATTCTTATACTATTTGGACTTGTAACTATAATATATCATATTTTATTAGAATTAATTATACTGATCACTCTATCTTGTTTAAAAGATCACATTTATCTCTCTTGCATAAGTGACCGATATAATTATATATATAAGTTAGAGATGATTTAGTACAAAAAATAGAGATAGTTTATATAATTTCACTAAAATATATGTTGTTATAATTTACTCTAAATTTTCCTGAGACAGGTAAACCAAGGGAACCCCTAATAGCTGAATATGAGAATTTCATTCGTGCTAGCACGAGAAGATTGACATTAACCTCCACAATTCGGTTAAGTAAAGGCTATCAACACCAATAGTAAAAATAAATACTTGACCTTAATATATTAGCTTAAGTATTTTAACATTTAAACATGCACCTACTTTACACATTACATCTCTTTCTACAACTAAGTTCAAAACACTGAAACAGTAAGGGATGGAGATGCAGGAAACGGTGGAGTCATGATAAGTACTACTTGCAATGAGACATAAAGACTACCAAGAATTCCAAGCTAAACTTAACAGTAAGATTGCTGCAACTTGCAATGATATACAAGCACAATCTTCCACTTTTAATCATGTCAAAGATTTTCAATGCATAAAATTCTGGTTATGCCCGTCGTTTCCTATCATCTTCCTCGTCCTCATCAGAATCACCACTCTCACGAAACCGTGGATTTTTTTCCTGCCACGTCAGAGGAGGTATTTGATTGAGACAAAACTAAATGGCAAAATAGGAAACATGACAACTTTTAAAATAGTATGACGAACTAGCCATAATAGCCTCTCGCCTTCAATTGAAGAAACAAGTCCCATAAATTATGTGGTCCAATAGGTATGGAAATGCAAATTACCGGTCTAAACTCATGGTCAGAGTTCCTCCGAGATTCATGATCCGATGTTCTTTTTGAGGACTCTTGTGTGTGGTGGCGATCATCGTCCCTCTGTCTCTTCTTATGGTAATCTATCATGTCAAAGAGACAAAATTAATGTAGTTGGTAAACCTAAAGGCAAATTAGCAACACTCGCTAATCCTTCTCCCTAAAAAATAGAAAATGGTGGACAAAAGAAATTGTCTACAGATGGAAGTACCTCTACCATGACGATAGTTACCACCATGGCCATGGCCTCCACCATGTCTACCATCTGCAGGAGTAAAATTTCTACATAGTTTAATCTTCAAGCAATACAAATTCACAGAAAATGATAAAGAATGGTAACAAATTTTAGAATGCAAAAGAAAGTTAGATAGTCAAAAAATGAAATCAACAAAAAAAATGAGACTGGTTCACCAGGAGACTAACACATGTTGATACTCTGCTCTGTCATACAGTGTGTCTAATAATAAACTAAAGACAAGATTGAATTGAATGATGAGCTTAGAAATGCAGAAGAAACCATTACCATATAAGATCCGGAATAGTTATGACTAGGAAAGAAACTTGCAAAAATCCTTGCAAATATTTAAACGCACTTTATTTGAATAGCTGTTTCCAGGCCCAACTTAGTTATCCACTATGACATTAATTAAGGCTCATTTGGTAGTCAGGATAGGATAAGGACGTATATGATAAGAGACTTACAAAGGAGAAGGATATGATATCCAAGTGTGCTGCACACCAGATAACTTTGTAGTTAATATACCATATGCAAATGACAAATTACCCCGATATGAAAATAACATAATTTGTAATATATTTTTTGCTCAGTGACAATGGTGGGGATGAGGTATGGTGGGCTGGAGGCAGACTGGCAACGACATTGATGGGACAATGGTATGGCAGGAACAGTGGTGGGTTGGTGAGTGGTCGACAGTGGCTGTGATGGAGTGGTGGCAACAGGGGTGATGGGGGGGGGGGTGCAATGGAGGCAATTGTACGACAATAACGATGGTGATAGGATGATGGTGTGGCAGCAATACTGGTGGCTGGGGTGGAGATGGTGGCGAGGGCAAGAGAGGAAAACAATACACTATCATATTCTTCTCATTTTAAACTCAACATCCCCTATACCATAAAGAATATGTCGAGAGCGGGATAGGATAAGGCAGTGGGGTAAACCTATCTCGTGCAGGAGTGGGCAGGCTGATCTAATGATTAAAGAATGCACATAATTGGAGTCTGTCTCCGGTGCTTCATATTACTCAGAGATAGCCACAACGTCAGGCCAAGTAACAATGTACACATAGGTAGGGCTAGTGAGTCAATGATATTAGTCCATTATTTGATGTACTTTACAATTAGTCTTACCTATGATATCTTAGAAAGCAAGCAGGTTGACAGGTCACTACATGATTTGAAATCTAGGGGGGACATGAACCAAATTTATAGTGATTTCAAACAAGTCAAATGTTGAGCCGGAGACACTCTTAGCAATCGAGATCTGCATATAAAGATGTTTGAAGTCACTTACAGGATTTTGGAATAACTGGTGGAAAAGAGCCCAAAGAACCAGCACCATAATCTACAAGCTGCCTTTGTACTTCTAACTCTTTCTGAACCAACTTTCCGTAACCACCTCTACGAATGTGGAATTAAGGAAACTAAAAGGAGACAGTAGAATAACTTGTGCTCCATCAATCCAATCAACCAAAGAAAAGAAGAAAATAGATAAAAACTACTACATTGAATATTGTTGCATTGAAGTTTCTAGTGGAAGATCAACTCAAACTACAAGAGTGTTCATAATTTATTATTGAGTAAATTACACTGACACCCGCTGAGTTTTAGTGAAATTACACAGACTACCCCTCACTTTTTTACATCTACACAGACCTCCCCTAATTTTTATACTTTCACTGACCACCCCTACATAAGAAATAAGTGTAATATTTTAAACAAAAAATGTGATAAACACAATTAAGTTAAACAAAATATGATATATTGTGGAGACAAGTCCAAATAATATATGTGTCAATATTTCTTTATTATTTTTGGTTCGTTACACTATATTATAAGAGCGATTTAAACAATATTTCTTTAGAATTGTTTATGCATTTTGTAACAAAAAATAATAAAGATACATTGATTTGTATATTATTTAGACTTGTCTACACAATATATCATGTTTTGTTTAACTTAATTGCATTTATCATATTTTTTGTTTAAAAGATTACACTTATTTCTTATGCAGGGGTGATCAATGTAATGAAAGTATAAAAACTAGGGGAGGTTTGTGTAGGTGTAGAAAAGTGAGGGGTGGTTTGTGTAATTTCACTAAAACTCAGGGGGTGTCAGTGTAATTTACTATTTATTATTAATTGGAATATACTAAAACTTTAGCCGCAGTATTTTCATTTTGGAAATGTTGGAATATACATAGTCAAAGTCCATTGTAGAATATTAAGGATAAAGTTTAGTCAACATGATTAAAGAAAATATAATTGCTCACCAAGACAAAACTCAATTCTGTATGCTTATTGCATGCTAACAACTAATGAACCATATTGGTTATATTATATTGAACTTTCAAGAGTTGCCACAAGTAGTAGCTGTACTCTACTAAAAGAGTATTTTAACTGTTTCATATCAAAGAAAATCAAGCATATAATTCACACAAGGAAATTTTTTGCAGATAATTATCATAAACCATTAAAAGGATATCAGGATCATAATCAGTGCGATATTCATCACAGACCTGCACAAATTAACAAAACAAGTAAAAATACCCACAAGAAACAAGGGAAGGAACAACAACTGACCTGGCCCTCACTACGACCACGACCCCATTGTCTGCCTTCCTGGAATCCCCAATCAAAATCAACACAAATGGGCGGTCATCCAGTATTGTCCTGCTTATGTATTTGCAAGCATCCTCAGTATCCTCGTGCGAGTAATACTAGGTGGTAAGAAACACAAACATAGAATTACCAAACAGTGGTGAATAAATTTCACAATGCCTAATAAGCGAATACAACTAACATCCTTTTATTTAGGCTTACAAAAATTATTCTCTCAAAATTATTTTGGTAGAAATCTGAGAAGCTGAAAATTTTAGCTTATCCTAAAAGTTAAATTCCAAATTTTCCTTCATCTTAATGTTCGTAGTGAAAACCTAAACAAATAAGTACATAAATATCAGAAGTGCTCTTCCTTTTAATAAGAAAAAACATACAAATGGACCTTAAAAGTGTACATTCATTCCTATTAAAGCAACTGGAGATCTGGACTCCAGAACCCCCTCAATTATTCTTACCTGGAACCCTCAGTGCATGCATGGAATCATGGGATGATGATAATGAATAGCTTTTGCAATTGCTAACGAATCACCACAATTAAAAGTGTGTCTGTTTATGCCACTTTTTTCGATAAAAAATACTTATGTCATTCATCTGCTTGTTTGATTAGACTTTTATAACATTTTATCTAAAAAGGCTGAAAATCAGCTTCTAGGAAAAGCTGAATTCTTCAACTTGTCACAAAAATGCTTCTCTAAAAAACATATCTGGATAATCACCTTTTTTAACCCTAAACAAACAAGCCCTAAAACTAACAATTCATTCATATTCAAGCAACTGGAACCCTCAATTAAACTAACTACCTAGTACAGTTCATTGTTCTTAGAAATTAAAAAATAAAACTAGATTATTACCAATTTACCATACATATGATTGTTGAAATTGAAATTTGAGACTTACAAAACAAAACAGAAACCACAAGGTGTTTTAGTATTCTTATCCAAACCCATAATGGTCTTCTTAATTTCTCCAGCTCGCGAAAACAACTCATAAACTTGTTCATCTGTTGTGTAAAACGACATGTTCCCAACATAAACGGTTGTCGATGTCAGAAGCGCGTGCTCGAATTCTTCTTGGTTTCCGGGGAACCTTCTACTCTATATGCTGAAAGCTTAGATAGATCCTACATCCATAAATAATAAATAAAATTAAAATTAAAAAACATAGTTGTTGTAGAATCAGATTACATGTGTTAATGTACCTTGAATAACGAAGCCACGTGTTTGTTTGTGACTCTGTAAATCAACTGAGACATTGTTACGAAAGTGGTTCGAATATTTGGGGGTGGAAGACTTTGAAGCTCACTCTCACAAGTCACGATTTACGACTTTAGGGCTTAGAGACCCAACTAGATCGGGACGCGGGCGGGTTGATTTGACCGGATATATAATGAAAGATTAAAGAAAACAATTCTGAGGGAAAAATGTATCCACCCACTGAGTTTTTTACAAAGTCACGTAATCCATCATTCATTTTTTCAATTATCATCTTATCTAGAGTAAAAATAATACAAAATAGCATGTATTATATATAAATTTTTACTTATATATTAGACTCAACAATTGTGGGCTTTGTTTAAATTTGTATATTATTTTGTTATATGACAAATTTTAAGGACGTATTTTACCAACTTTAAAATCTATTTTGAATATTTAAAACTTCACGTTGAAATTCAATTGGCTTTCACTATTTGTTTAAATGAGTTAAGTATAGGTTGCAGCAGATCTTACATCTTGAAAAATATTTAAGAGGGGTAAAAATATAAGATTAATTGAGTAACAAAAAATATAGATAATTGTTTAAAATTTTCAAAATAACATTTCAATTCTAAATAATAGTAGTTAACAATTAAAAATGTTAAATAAACATATACATTAATTTAAAGTGTCGCTCTTCGTTAAAGACTTCGACTCATCAATGATTAAATTAAGGATAAAATTTCCAAATATTTATTTTATAATATAAATCACCATGTTGTCTACAAGAAATTCATCTTATATTTTACTACATAGTTTTGTTTTAATTTGTTGTCTTCGTTGCTGAAAATGATCTTCCTCTAGTAGCTAAACCACAATAGTTAAGATTAGATAATAACTTGATTAAACAAATAATATATATTTACTTAAGTAATTCACTTCTTACTCGCATTGAAATTCATATGGTAGAATTTTTGCACAAAAAATACATATGTTTTCAATGTTGAATGTTTTATAAAAATCCATAGAATCTTAAGACTTTTGCTGCAAATTTGACAAAGATAATATTTATTCTATAATTTATTTTATAAGCATAAAATCATTATGAAATTAAACAAAGTAATAATAATATAAGCAATATCTAGATATATAAAAACTTTATCCATTATATATAATTTTAGAATAATTATACAATTTGCAGTTTAAAAAAGTATAAAAAACATTTTAAAAAATTTGAAGTAAAAAGTTCAGGGGGGCAGTTGCCCCCACCTGTCTCCAAGAAGATTCGTCCCTGAGTATAGGGAGATTTTGCTTTAAAAATATGTCATATATCTTAAATATAAGATATAAAGTCTGGCCAAAGCTTCTTACGATCCCAAATTCATGAGTACTTGTTTCAACCTGATTTTAAATATTGGGTTTAGATTGTGTTTGGTATATAGGTGATATCCTCCTCCATCCCAACCTTAACCTTTTTTATATACTAAATGTGAAGCTACATAATTATCGTATACATATATATATAACAAATGTACAATACTAAAGGACAAAAAGATCCATTTAAATGATAAGGGGATATGTTTCAGATCGAGGTTGATATGATTTTAAGAATACCTGAAACTAGATGAGGTGGGATTGTAATATTTTTCAGTCCCATTACATATGGGATCGAATTCGAGTTCGGGTTGAGTAAGCAAAAACTCAACCCATGTCCACCTTGTTGCCATTAATACTTATGTTTTTTAGATATTAGTATAATTAGTACCGAAAAAAGTGGCTAAAATAGATAATAGGATATATTTCCTAATGGGTCAAGTAAGATCATTATTGATGAAAACATTGTTCATACTAAATGTATGTTTAATACAATTATATTAACAAATTATTATTATTTTGACAATCATTTTCTAAACAAATTCTTGTTATCTTTTAATTTTTGGATGAGTTTATCTTTTAATAGTCAATATACTCATGCCCATGAAATGCAAAACTCACCTCACATAAATCTATGTCTTTCCAACAAAACAATATCAACCATAACTCAAAGACAAGGAACTCACCAAACTGTCATGCCTCAAAGACAAGGAACTCACCAAGCTCTTCATATAATCAACACAATCACAAAATTAACATCACCAAACCAACAACATACATGTTATAGGTGTTATTATTAGCACGATTTGCATATTTAACATGTGCTCTTATATTATTAATCAATAGTTAGTTAGACTCATAAGTTAGTTAGTTAGTTTCCCTTTATAGCTTGTGCTCTCTTTAGTTTGGTAGTTAGGCTTTCTATTCTAGTATAAATTCTAGGCTTCAGGATAGTTTTTATTCAATCAATTGTAACACAATTAAACTAATCATTGATCAACATCATTCAATAACAATTCTTCTCGAGATTATTCATTGAAGATTGATTTCTTCTTCTTCTTCTTGTTATACTTGGATTGATAATCCACTGTTGGAACAATTCTTCTTCTTTTCTTTGATGGTATCAGAGCTCTTTTAGAGAGCTATGTTACATTCAACAAATGTCTGCCATGGATTCAAGCTCCATTCTACCTAACCCTGTCCAGATTTCCTCTGACCCTTCTCAAGATCCATACTACATTCACCCTTAAGAAAATCCTACCACCCCCCTTGTATCACCATTGCTGAATGATGACAACTACCACTAGTGGACAAGATCTATGGAGATGAGCCTCATATCAAAACAGAAATGGGAATTCGTGGATGGATCAATCAGAATGCCAAGCAAGACAGATCCTTCATACAAGGAATGGGCAAGGGCCAATAATTTGGTCTCCTCATGGATCATCAGATCAGTTTCACCATCTATAGCCCATAGCATCCTTTGGATAGACAAAGCCTATGAAGCATGAGAGGATCTCAATGAAAGATTTTCCCAAGGTAACCTCTTTAAGATAGTAGAATTACAAGATACTGTAGGAAGTATTAATCAAGGTGATTTAAGTGTTTCAAAGTACTTCACCCAAACTAAGATCTTATGGGATGAGTTGGATACATTTAGAACAGAGCCAAGATGCACTTGTGAGGCCCTCTATGACATCAAAAAGCATAGGGAAGAAGATAAAATCATTAGGTTTCTCAAAGGACTTAATGAGGCATATAGTGGAGTTAAATCTCAAATTATGCTCATGGATCCCCTTCCTTCAATGAGAAAGGTTTTCTCACTTGTTGTTCAACAAGAAACACAGATGTATGGACATGGCTCAGATGCAAAAGCAATGACCATCTCTGGTAATGCAAGAAGAGGAGGATACTCAGGAAGATCATACACAACAAAACAAAAACTCTAATAACACCCTAGGAAGAGGAAATTCTGGTGGATATGGGAGGGGGTCTTGGAACAAGACACAAACTCCACCAAAATATTGTACATATTGTAAGAAAAATGGGCACACCACAGAGACTTGCTACAAATTGCATGGTTACCCTACAAATTTCCCTCTCAGTAAAGGAGAACAAGTGAACTGTGCTCAATCTGCAGGCCTGAATGAACCTGAGAAAAAGGATATGCAAGAAACAGACCAAGAAGATGAGAAAGTCTTTGGACTGAGTAAGCAACAATGTCAAGGTCGTGTAAGTATGTTGCAACAAACACAAAGTGTAGAAAACAATGACAGTGAACACTCCAACATTCTTTCAGTCACTTCAACACTACCAGACATGAACAATATAGGTAATTTTCATTTTGGTCAAACACTATCCTCTTGGATATTAGATAGTGGTGCAACAGACCATATTAATTCCAAACTCTCAAATTTTGGAACATATAATAGAATAAAGCCAATTAAGGTCAAGCTACCCAATGGCAATGAGGTAATATCACAAATCTCAGGCACTATCTTTTTGCTTCCCAATCTAATTCTGTATAATGATCTGTACCTACCTAATTTCTCATATAATCTATTGTCAATATCAAGACTTACTTCTGATTTACCATACATATTATCCTTCAATTCTAATTGTTGCCTTATCCAGGAGGAGAAGTCTTTGAAGAGGATTGGTATAGCTAAAGCTTCAAATGGTTTATACATGCTTAACTCTGCAATTACACAACACCATGTGAATTCTTTTAATACTTGTCAATCTAGTTTTTCCAGTTCTAGCTTATGGCATTTTAGATTAGGATATATTTCTCACAACTGTATGGATACTATTAGAACAAAGTTTTCTTTCATTACTACAAATAAAGATCAACTTTGTGAGATTTGTCACTTAGCCAACAAAAGAGACTTTCATTCCCTATAAGTAGTAGCCAATCTTTGCATTGTTTTGATTTAATCCACACTGATATATAGGGACCTTTCCCTATTCCATCCTTACATGGTCATAAGTACTTCTTGACTATAGTTGATGACCATTCTAGGTTCACATGGGTTTATCTCATGCAGAGTAAGGCAGAAACCCAATCCACTTTACAAAACTTCATCAATATGATAGAAACACAATTTTTTGTCAAAAACCAAAACAATACAAAGTGATAATGGAACTGAGTTCTCTATGAAATCTTTCTATGCCATAAAAGGAATCATTCACCAAACCTCCTGCATTTATACCCCTAAAAAAATGGAGTTGTTGAGAGGAAACATCAACATTTGTTGAATATAGCTAGAGCTCTTCTGGTCCAGAGCAACCTATCCAAAATATTCTGGTCTTATGCTATTAAGCATGCCACTCACCTCATTAATCTGCTACCCACTCCTATCTTCAAGCAACAGACCCCTCATGAGGTCTTATATAAGAAATTACATGATCTACAACACTTAATAACTTTTGGCTCCTTATGCTATGCAAGCACTCAGAAATACTCTAGAACCAAGTTTGATCCTAGAGCTACTAGCTGCATTTTCTTAGGATATAAACCAGGTGTCAAAGGATATATATTTATGAACCTCTCCACTAAAGCTTTAGAAGTGACAAGGAATGTAGTCTTCTATGAAACCATATTCCCTTACTCACCTTTAGGCAATTCCCCCAACCATCAACATTTACCTGAACCTTCTCATACTAATACCTTTTATGAAGATATTCTACCAACAACCACACAAAACTTTGCTGACCAGGTTATAGAAACTGCAATACCTCCACAGTCCCCTGAGCCTCATTCCTCCATCTAAGATCAACCTATCCTTCCTATAAGAAGAAGCAACAAAATTACAAAACCACCTGCATATTTGAAAGACTACCACTATGCCTTACTTAATAACACCACCCTATCCTCTAAATCCAGATACCCTATTTCCTCATATCTATCCTATGACAACCTATCCAAACCTTACTTGCATAAAATTCTTTCTGTCTCTTATGAAACTGAGCCAAAAACATATCTACAAGCCATCAAAATTCCTCATTGGCAGCAAGCCATACAGAAAGAACTACAAGCTCTACAAGAAAACCATACTTGGATCATAACTGATTTACCTATAGATAAGAAACCTATTGGGTGCAAATGGGTCTTCAAAATTAAGTACAAAGCTAATGGATCAATAGAAAGATATAAAGCTAGATTAGTGGCCAAAGGGTATACCCAAACTGAAGGCATAGACTACATTGATACATTCTCACGAGTTGCCAAAATAAGTACTGTAAGGCTTCTTCTAGCTTTAGCTTCTATCCATAAATGGCCCTTGAATCAGCTTGATATCAATAACGCTTTTCTCCATGGAGACCTTAAGGAAATTGTCTATATGATCCTCCCTCCTGGCCTTACTTCCTCTGCACAAAACCATGTCTGCAAACTTGAGAAATCCCTCTATGGACTCAAACAAGCAAGCAGACAATGGTTTGCAAAACTGTCCCAATTTCTTCTTAAAAATGACTACAATAAGGCTAAGGGAGATCATTCACTCTTTACCAAATGACTTCCCCAACCTCTATCACTGTTATCCTTATCTATGTGGATGATATCATCCTCACTGGAAACAATGCCAATGAGATTACCATGCTCAAGGCTCTTCGGGATAAAACCTTCAAAAGTAAGGACCTAGGCACTCTCAAAATTTTCCTAGGCTTTGAGATTGCATTAAACAACACAGGAATCTCTATGAATCAGAGAAAGTATGCCCTTGAGATCCTTTTTGATGTAGGAATGTTAGGCTGCAAACCCTCCAGAACACCTATGACTAGTGGCACCCACCTTTTTCAGGATTCTAGTGCCCCTTATTCTGATCCTTCCTCTTATAGAAGATTAATAGGAAGACTTATCTACTTAACAAACACTAGACCTGACTTATGTTTCTCTGTTCAAGAATTGGCACAATTTATGGCCAAACCTACCACTACTCATCACACAACAACCTTAAAAGTTCTTCGATATATTAAAGGAACTCCAGCTATAGGCTTATTCTTTTCTAATACTTCCATTGTTCAATTGAAAGCTTATAGTGATAGTGATTGGGCAGCCTGCCCTGACACTAGAAGATCCATCACTGGTTATTGCATTTATCTTGGTACCTCTCCCATATGTTGGAAATCCAAGAAACAGAAAACCATATCTAGAAGCTCATATGAAGCAGAATATAGGGCCATGGCTATTACCACTTGTGAATTAACTTGGCTTACTTACTTACTTGAAGACTTACAATATCCTTTTTCTACACCTGCTATTATGTTTTGTGATAATCAATCTGCCATTTATCTTGCCACTAACCCTATTATCCATGAAAGAAACAAGCACATAGAGCTTGATTGTCACACGGTTAGGGAAAAATGCACTCAAGGGAAGATCAAACTCCTTCCAGTTTCTACACATTTCCAACTCGCAGATGCTCTCACTAAGCCTCTAGGAGCCAAGTATTACTCAACCATTCAAACCAAGTTGGGCCTCATCAATATCTATGCCCCAGCTTGTGG
>NW_017720522.1:0-2242 GCF_001865875.1 Lupinus angustifolius | reverse complement strand
GTTCACATGAAATGCAAAACTCACCTCACATAAATCTCTGTCTTTCCAACAAAACAATATGAACCATAACTCAAAGGCAAGGAACTCCCCAAACTGCCATGTCTCAAAGACAAGGAACTCACCAAGCTCTTCATATAATCAACACAATCACAAAATTAACATCACCAAACCAACAACATACATATGGCAATAATAATAGCAGTATAAGCATATATGTTTTCCAATTAGTTATAGGTGTTATTATTAGCACGATTTGCATATTTAACGTGTGCTCTTATATTATTGATCAATAGTTAGTTAGACTCATTAGTTAGTTTCCCTTTATAGCTTGTGCTCTCTTTAGTTTGGTAGTTAGGCTTTCTATTCTAGTATAAATTCTAGGCTTCAAGATAGTTTTTATTCAATCAATTGTAACACAATTAAACTGATCATTGATCAGCATCATTCAATAACAATTCTTCTCGAGATTATTCATTGAAGATTGATTTCTTCTTCTTCTTGTTCTGCTTGGATTGATAATCCACTGTTGGAACAATTCTTCTTCTTTTCTTTGAATTTTGACAATCATTTTCTAAACAAATTCTTGTTATCTTTTAATTTTTGGATGAGTTTATCTTTTAATATTCAATATACCCATGCCCATGTAATGTTTGTGATAAGAAAAGCATATTGAAGTATTAACTTACTTGCAAAAAAACCCTTAAAGGCTTAATCTAATTTCTTAAGCATTACAACTTTGACTATTTATGAAGATAATGAAAAAATTGGCCTAGGCAACGATTGTCCCAAGGTAGGCCATGACCAGCAAGGGATGTGCATTATGCGAGCTATGTGTACCAGGCACATGACAGTTAGGCGGATCATGCATGCCATGATCGAGCTAGGGATGTGCATCAGGCGAGCGAGGTGTGCACCAGTCGCACATACTTGTTGTGCTAGGCGTGGAGAGCTACGTTGAGCCTATCCACGGGGCATGAAGTTTTTGTAAAATTTCATCATTATTTTTTGTTGAGCATGGGTTGCAAGCTTCTACTTTTGATTAGTGTGGCTTGTGCACCAGGTGAAGGTTGTTTTTGTCTGGAAAATTAGTTTTTATTATTATTTTTCATCATGGTTTGACCTGCACAAACACTTTAAAGGTGATATTTGGCAATTTAATATATATTAAGCTTTTATAAGAAATTGGCTAACAAATTGAATTAAGTAAAAAGTAAGGGTGTCATAATCTTGATAGTTAACTTATGATATTTTGACACTTAATAGCAATGGCGTGCACATCAGGTTGTTTGGGTGTAGAAGCCAAGTTTGCACATATGAAGGTCTTTCCATAAAATTCTAGAACAATGGATTTGTAGTAGGGCAATTATTTTATAAATGTCTAATTTCAATTAAGAGATACTTGGTTAGTTACTTAATTTTAGGAGTTAGTTACTCTACTTGCTTGACTTGCAAGCTATCTTTGTACACTAAATATAGATGTATTCCTAAAGTTTTATAGATATACAAGACTAATTTATAAAGAATTCAAGTCATTTACAATTGATTTCCTATTATACACCTTTATTGAAGCATTAGATCTAAACTTATTTTTTGATGCCATAGGAAGTTTGATCTATTATATTGTAGCCGTGGAAGCTTTCACATATTGTGATTATATGTATTCAATGTTTATGCTATATTTAAAAAGATTCATGGATTGATTTATGAAAAATAAAAGAAACAAATGGTGATGATAATGCTTTGAGAAACATTTGTATTTTGGCTAATTTGTCTATGAAAATAATAATACTCAATTGACATGGCAATAACTTTTATTGATTTCTTTGAAATAATTTTTTTTTGGATTACCTACATTTTCCTATATTCTCGATGAAAAATGAGTTGTCCTCGTATTGCACATCAGCACTATAGGAAATATAACCATAATAATTCATATTTTTAGTAAATAGCTAACTGTAGAATATTAAAACATCTTATTTAAACGCACACATACCATCGATGCAAACCAAGTTGATTGATAATCTTCATCCTTGATACATTTTTGAATTCCCAATATTGGATTGTTGTAATGATTTTATAATATGGAAGATACTAAATATGACAAGAATACTATTATCATATAATTATATCAGTCATGTCAAATCATGAAGAATAAATAGAAAAGCGGAAGCGTACTTGAAGGATCCATGAAATCTTCTTGAAAGAAATGAACTTCTTGATGGATTAGTGATCTTCCAATGTA
>NW_017720521.1:0-601 GCF_001865875.1 Lupinus angustifolius | reverse complement strand
GATGTGTTTCGACTTTGTTGAGCTCCTATTGTTATTGGAGTATAGGACGGCTGATTTTTTGTCACAATATAATTTAAGTGGTCTTTCATTTCCTTTTACAATTCGCAGCCCAGTGACAAAATTCCTCAACCAAATCCCTTGATTTGATGCCTCATAACATGCTACAAACTCTGCGGCCATGGTGGATGAAGTGACTAGTTTTTGCTTGGAACTACACCAAGATATTGCACCACCAGCCAACAAATAGACATAGCCTGAAGTGGATCTTCTACTATCTTGGCACCCTGCAAAATCGGAGTCGGAATACCCTATGATCTCCAAAGAGTCTGACCTCCTATAAGTGAGCACATGATCCCTTGTTCTCTTCAAATACCTCATAACCCTTTTGGCTGCTTTCCAATGATCCATGCCTGGATCACTTAAGTATCTGCCTAACACTCCAACAATGTACGCTATGTCCGGACGCGTACAAATTTGAGCATACATTAGACTCCACCATAACCCCTATTTATAAGACATGCATTCCCTTTTATGAAGGGTGATGTCCTTTTGAATTTTCTTATTTCTTATTTTTGCCCATCATAAAAATAGAAATTAAGAT